>NW_024042269.1:0-16375 GCF_014851395.1 Micropterus salmoides
AATGTGTTATCACTAGTAATGTGACAAGACAACTTGATGTTGATAGCAGTGCAGTTGCACATGTGCCACATCACTGTGTGGAGGCAGAAGTGTCTACAAGAACAGCTGAAATGCCAGTGACAGCTGGTTTAGTTTCCCTACAGCCATCTGAAAGCAGCTGGATAATTATGATTACATCTTGTGCATTTTAATAGCACATGTGCACAATCCCTGTACTTTCAGTACCCCATAGAGCGCTGGTGGTGCCAATGTAAAAAAAGAAGCACATGGAGATTCTTCAACCTAACTATCATCATTGCTGGTGTATGATTTTTAAAATCACAAGTTAATGCATCGTAGGCCTTTTCATTATTAAACCCTTCTGCACAAGCTCATCCAACACAGATCATCAACAGAAAAATGGAAACGCAAAACAATTTTAAAATAATTGATGGGTTGCAGCTGTGTTTTAGGAGGAAGAAAGCCCATTGATTTCATGGTTTGTGTTTCGATCTTTGTCTCCACCTGACTATGTCAAAGTGCCCGTGACAAGACATTAAAGTCCATTTGTGTGTGTGAGAGCTTCATATGGAGGGGGGGACATAATATCGTTTAAATATGACATCCCCTTAAGGGATTGATAATGTTGCACAAATTTTATGCATCAAAAAAGAGCTTATGAAAGAAGTTCAAACCCTGCTTTCTGTCTCACCTCAACACAGCTGGCCAATCGTGACTATTGATGCACTTTGGCTGTTGCCAAGCTATCCTGATGCAGTAGTTGAGTATTTTTTGACAGGTTCTAAGTTAATATTGATGAAGTTTTCATGAAGATACTTTGGTACCACTATTTAGGAGGAGAGAAAGAAGACATAATTTATAAATTCTGCAAGTAGACTGTGCATATGACGATATATATCGTCGTTATTTCATTGTCGCAAATTCAACACTTTACAAGGGGATGGCAACCGTGGTGAAGTTAGTTTATATTAGACATCTGTAGAATATCCAGCGTAAATCTAGTGTAACGCAGATGCCCCCCCAAAAAAAAAATTTCAACTCTGAGGTTTCTCCAGCGATTTCCTCTTTTGGCTGTTTATCAGCCATCTCTCCTTCACCGTGCCTGGAGTCCAGCATGTTCCGGAAACACACTCTCCCACTGCCCTCCCCATCACTCCTGTGCATGAGCATAACGCTACCTACTGCTGATTGGATGGAAAGGTCCACACCACTTTCTTTGTTCTCCATTTACAGAACCACGGCTGTTTAGGAATTTCTTTTCAGAGCACACACAAAACCAAGAGCTAGCAAACCGTGAGGAAATATTCACTGAATTGGATTACTATTACTTAAAGTAAGTAGAAATAAACATTAGAGCAGTTTGAAGCCTGAGCTTTTTGCTCTCAGGGATTACTTTAATGTGTGTTTACTTATTTGAAACTTTGGTCATGTTTAATATGAACATTGTAACATTATACATGACAGGAAATAAGAGAAAACATACAGGTGAAACTCGAAAAGTTAGCATATCGTGCAAAAGTTTGTCAGTAATTCAACTTAAAAGGTGAAACTAATATATTATATAGACTCATTACATGCAAAGTGAGATTTCAAGCCTTTATTTGATATAATTTTGATGATTATTGCAAACAGCTTATGAAAACCCCAAATTCAAAATCTCAGAAAGTTAGATTACATGAAATAAAAAAATTAAAAAGGGGAATTTAAATACAGAAATGTCAGCCTTCTGAAAATTATAATCATGCATATGTACTCAGTACTTGGTTTGGACCCCTTTTGCATGAATTACTGCCTCAATGCGGCGTGGCATGGATGCCATCAGCCTGTGGCACTGCTGAGGTGTTGTGGAAGACTAGGATGCTTAGCGGCCTTCAGCTCTTCTGCATTGTTTGGTCTCATGTCGTCTTTCAGCTTTCTCTTGGCAATGCCCCATAGATTCTCTATGGGGTTCAGGTCAGGCGAGTTTGCTGGCCAATCAAGCACAGTAATCCCATAGTCATTGAACCAGGTTTTGGTACTTTTGGCAGTGTGGGCAGGTGCCAAGTCCTGCTAGAAAATGAAGTCAGCATCTCTATAAAGCTCGTCTGCTGAAGGAAGCATAAAGTGCTCTAAAATGTCCTGGTAGACGGCTGCACTGACTCTGGACTTAAAGCACATTGGACCAACACCGGCAGATGACATGGCTCCCCAAACCAACAGACTGTGGAAGCTTCACACTGGATTCAAACATCTTGGATTGTGTGCTTCTCCATTCTTCCTCCAGACTCTGGGACCTTGATTTCCAAATGAGATGCAAAATTAGCTCTCATCAGAAAAGAGGACTTTGGACCACTGACAAAGAGACCAGTTCTTTTTTTCCTTCTGACATTGTTTGTTGTTCAGGAGCGGCTTGACAAGAGGAATATGACATTTGAAGCCCAAGTCCAGGACCCGTCTGTGTGTGCTGGCTCTTGATGCAGTAACTCCAGCCTCAGTCCACTCCTTATGAAGGTCCACCACACTGGCCTTTTCCTGACAATCCTCTCCTGGCTACGGAGAGCACCTTTTTCTTCCACACTTTTCCCTTCCACTTAACTTTCTATTAATGTGCCTTGATACAGCACTTTGAAAACATCCAACTTCTTTTGCAATTACCTTTTGAGGCTTTCCCTCCTTGTGGAGGGTGTCAGTGATGGTTTTCTGCACAACTGTCAGGTCAGCAGTCTTCCCCATGATTGTGAATTCCACTGAACCAGACTGAGAGACCAATTGAAGGCTCAGGAACCCTTTGCAGGTGTTTTGGATTAATTAGCTGATTAGAGTGTGACACTTTGAGCCTACAATACTGAACCTTTTCTCAATATTCTAATTTTCTGAGATTTTGAATTTGGGGTTTTCATAAGCTGTACGCAATAATCATCAAAATTATATCAAATAAAGGCTTGAAATATCTCACTTTGCATGTAATGAGTCTATATAATATTAGTTTCACCTTTTAAGTTGAATTACTGAAATAAATGAACCTTTGCACGATATGCTAATTTTTCGAGTTTCACCTGTACTAGGTTCCCTTTACTAAATGGTTTATCACTTATAATATACTCTATAGTTAGCTTCCGTTCTGCTCACAGCACCTCTCTCTGGAGACACCCAGATTCTACAGGTGTACTAAACTAATCCTACAAACAGCTGCTAACAAACTTCAGTGGTCCTTCTCTGGATATGAATTTATAATATTAATCACTTCTTAAACTGACTGCTTTCATACAGTGCAGATGCTTTGCTGCTTGCTCTTGCCTCTCCTTGCATTCCTTTGCTTAAACTCTCTTTTTCTTTCCTGCTAGAAATCAGCAGCTCTTGGATACTTTTAAATCACTGGGACTGTCAGATAAAGTAGGCTCTTGCCATACTTTAAAACCTTTTCTGATCTTAGTGCTACGTGAGTGCGGCCTATCAATAGCGCTAGCCTGTACTGCAGTGACTGGAGCTATAGCTAATGCTTATTAGCAACAAGATGCCCCCCTTCTCCACGGATGACGAAGAGCATGCTAACACACGGCTAATTAGCACCAACAAGACTACCAAGAAGCAGGAGGCCTGTGTACTGGGTAATAAATCTAAAAGTGGGAGTCCTCCCTGGAACGCTCTTGGTGCAAAGCCTAAGAGTAAATCATTTCCTGGGGAAATGGGAGGACGAGTAACAGGCAGACAAGAGGAATCAAAACAAGAAGACATAACACAACACGCCAGAAACCTTGAAGGAGAGCCACCTCAGCCCCCGCCGGAAGAGAGCTCTGATCACGGGAGACAACTGAGCCAAGAGGAAGAGCCCCCACCTCCCTCACTGAAAACCAACAGTGAGGATTCACCATCTTTACCCCCCCAATCCCCATCCAGGTCACCCTTATCTCCAGACACCCTTTCTCCCCTCTCCCCCCTCTTGGACTTCACCGATCACATGGAAGACCTGGTTAGAGCTGGGACAAAATTTACTCCCCGCACCTTCCCTCGCTCCACTCCCATTTTCTCTACCCTAAACCCCCCTCACCGTCCACCTCCACCACTGGTTCTAAGTCCTCCAGGTTTGACACGTGTCACAAATACAGCGCACAACCCGCCCCAGTAAGCTCTGTCTGATATGTGCTGGGTCCAGGCTACAAGGAAAATAGCACTCATGACTCTTCCCAGGACAAGGGCCCAGTGTGCTGGTAGTCTTCTCCATCCCTGTCTTGATAGGTAACAGAAAAAGCATGGTGAATGTGTTAAGAAACAGGAAGAACTCAACATATCCTGCAAATTTAGTATTAATTCCTCATCAGCCGCAGCCTGTTGAAAAAAGTGGGCCAGATAATGTTTTTAACACACTGTAGCATGGCTAAAAATTTGCTATGAATTTTAATAAATTTATGAGAATTAATACCCAATTATGAATTTTAATAAATTTATGAGAATTAATACCCAATTATGAATTTTAATATTCAGAAAATATCAATCTCTCGTTTCGGGGCACCACCGGAGTTGTTATAATCCTAGAGTCTCCGGACCTCTAGGTAGCTGTTAATAATTATACAATTATTACTAGTGATCAGTTAGCTAATAATCGCTAAATTATCTTAAATCAATCAGTCAGTCTCATATCTAAAGGGTCAATTCTCTTGGCAGGGACGTGGAAATAGTCAACACACACACAGTTCCTGATTACAGTGAATTTATTAACTAACTAATGCGATATAGAAGGGTGGTTAAATACAGGGAAAATAAACAATGGCTGAACAATGAGAAATGGAGGTTTGATTGTGGGAAGCATTTGACTCATACGGCAGAGGAGAACTAATGAAAGTAAGCTATGAGTTTAGGAGTTAAAAAGGAAATATTAACACTATGGGACATCCCTGACCACAGAATGTTTGTTAGGTCTTACTGTTTGTCGGCGGCCTGCTTTGGCCTGTTGCACGGGGCCCGCGCTAGCTGCCCGATCCTGGCTTTTTGCTAGGGATTCTCCGGGGTTCTCCGTGTCTGGCAATTCGGCTGTTTTCAGGTTTCCTTCATTGCTGCTGGCGAGACTACGTGGCTTGGTCTGACCTCATTGAAGTTGGCTCGACAAACAAGCTTAAAAGGGAACTTGGTCGTTCCTGAATTAGTCCAGTGTAAGTTAACGGACTGATAACTTTAACAAAACAAAAGAAAGAAAGAAAATAAAACAAATACAGTTGCTGGAACTGAGGGGCAAATCGATGTCGTGGCACTTTGCGTGTGTAGCTTCAAGCGAACAAAGGCCTGTTTCGCTGGTCGAACTCTTAGGGCGTTGCCTGGAGAGGCACGCCGGATACCTTTCTAAACTTTAATGTCTAAAAGAAAAGAAATCTATTTGCGTGTATTATAATCAGATATTTTCCACAATCAAACCTCAGTGGTCAAACAGTTGTACCATTCTAAGTTAAGCATTTGGTAACAGGAAACAATAGTCACATTATTGGTCAGGATATTTATACATTAACGGCATTTCCGACGATGGTATGTAATACATATTTCGTCCACTTGGGGGAGCTCAGGTTACATGAGGAAAGCTTAGATTAATCCAAGATCATCTCTCCTTAGGAACTGGGGAATTTAGTTATTCAGCCTTAGATTCAAGCTGGCGATTAAGAGTATAGTATGACATTTCTTTATCATCATTTCTAAAGGAATTGTGTGAGAAAGTATTGTGAACAAGTATTGGTTACACATAAGATGACGGAGTGTCCTTAATCTTGCTGAAAAAAACAAACACTGCAAAAGTAACTTATTTAGATTCTTTTCAGCACTAATATCAACAACAGATAGCAGCAACATGGTAACATAACTACTCAAATAGAGGCAAACGTAATCAAGTAACTAAAAGATTTAATTAAACTTAATTAAATGCTTTGAGTCTTTGGAGACTGCAGTCTTTATTTATTTAAAGTTCGGCGTCCTGGATTATGGCACACGGTGAGACAAGGGGTATCCCTTTGATGGGGTAATGAAACACAGAGCAAGGTTAGTTGCCACGGTTAAGTGTGTCGGGGGGGCAGTTTTGATAGGCTGTTCAGGGAAATGCTAATCGCTGGTTAGTGTCCCTATCAGCTTCGCTATCAAAAAGGTGCCAGTTTTACGATCAACTGCTCAAGAATAGCACTTAGAGAAAGCAACTTTTCCACCCCCCTTCCGTTGGGGTCTCTTTAGTAGTCTGTTGAAGTTGATCTTTAACCCCCCTGCTCCTCTCTGGGAGAGGAAAAGGGGAATTTGGAGTAGCTCCAAATTTATTTAATATAAAATGCACAATTCCACACGGTTGTCCCACTACAACACTAAAACTAGCTTTGTTAAATGTTAGGTCTTTGGCAGGAAAAACATTTTTAATCAATGATTTTATAATAACTCACAATCTTAATTTCATGTTTTTAACTGAAACTTGGTTGGACCAAGATAACAGTGCAGCTGTTCTTATCGAGTCTACCCCTCCCAGCTCAGTTTTATGAGTGAAGCTAGAGTGCATAAGAGAGGAGGTGGAATTGCCATTTTGTTTAATGACTCCCTCCAATGCAAAAAGATGTCTTATGGGAATTTTGCTTCTTTTGAATATGTGGCTCTTCAGCTGAATTCCTCTTCTCGAGCTATTTTTCTAAATATCTACAGGCTCCCTAAATACTGTGCAAACTTTTTTGATGACTTTGGTGAACTGCTGTCTATAATCTGTATTGACTTTGACTGTGTGGTTATTGTTGGTGATTTTAACATACCTGTTGACAACCCCCAGGAAAGAGGGACTAAAGAACTGTTTTGTGTTCTTGATAATTATGGACTGACCCACCATGTGACGAGGCCCATGCACAATAAGGGGCACACTTTGGACTTGGTCATCTCCAAGGGTCTGGTGACTGATGTTGCTCTCTCTGATCATTCCTGTGTTTTCTTTGAGAGTGCTATCTGCGTGCACACAAATGTTAAAACAGAGGTGATCACTAACGACATATCACTGAAAACACTAGTGAAAAATTTATTGAGGCTTTCTCCTCGACACCCGCCCTCTCACGGGTCTCAGTCAATGAGCTTCTAGATAATTTCAGTTCTAAAATTACAAATGTTATTGATGCCATTGCACCAGCCAAGGTGAAGGTGGTCTCTGGTAAGAGAAGATCTCCATGGAGAAATGCCACGCTGGTTAGAACTCAAAAAAGAGAGTGTCGAAAAGCTGAACGCAGGTGGCGGAAAACAAATCTCCAGGTTCATTATGACATCTATAAAGAGAGACTTCGCATTTATAATTTAGAGCTGAGAAATGCAAGGCAGTCCTTCTTCTCTGACATCATCACCAAAAACACTAATAATGCACGTGCCCTGTTTTCTACTGTCGACAGGCTAACCAACCCTCCTGTGTCTGTAGCCTCTGACCTTCTATCCACCAAGGCCTGCAATGAATTTGCCTCCTCCTTCACAAACAAAAGTCAAACAATTAGACAAGCAATCAGTGCCTCCATGTCAGTAACAGGATATGTCTTGTCCCTGTGTCCACTTAAAAACAATTCATGAGACAATTTGATTCTATTAACCATAAAAACCTGGAGGACATAATACAACATCTGAAATCCTCCTCATGCTGCCTTGATATTCTGCCAACAGGTTTATTCAAAAATGTTTCTAACTGCATGGCCTCAGATCTATTACAAATTGTCAACATGTCTCTCCTCTCAGGTTTTTTCCCACAGGCCCTAAAAACTGCAGTCATTATGCCACTCTTTAAAAAGAGCAATCTAGACAGTTCACTAATGAGCAATTATAGGCCAATATCAAATCTCCCATTTCTAAGTAAAATCTTTGAAATGGCTGTTTTTCAACAGCTTAGTGCTTTCTTGGCACTAAATAACTGTTTTCATGTCTTCCAGTCAGGTTTTGACCACACCACAGCACTGAGACAGCTCTTGTTAAGGTCTTCAATGACATCCATTTAAACACTGACAGTGGCAGAATTTCAGTCTTAGTATTATTGGATCTCAGTGCTGCATTCGACATGGTCGACCACAACATATTACTAGACAGACTTGAAAACTGGGTTGGACTTTCTGGCACAGTACTAAACTGGTTTGAATCCTACTTAAAGGACAGGGACTACTTTGTGTCTATAGGTAATCACACATCTGAGCTGACAAAAATGACATGTTCCATTCTGGAGCCTCTTTTGTTTAACATTTACATGCTTCCACTGGCTCAGATTATGAAAAACAACAAAATATGTTACCATAATTGATGACACGCAGATTTACATAACCATTTCACCAGGGGACTATGATCCCATACAGGCGCTGAGTAACTGTATTGAGCAGGTCAACGATTGGATGTGCCAGAATTTTCTTCAATTAAAGGATAAAAGGATAAAACTGAAGTTATTGTTTTTGGAGCCAGGGAGGAACGATTGAAAGTCAGTGCTCGACTTCAATCTGTAATGTTAAGAACCACAAATCAAGCCAGAAATTTTTGGTGTAGTCATGGACTCAGACCTGAATTTGAGGAGCCATATTAACACAATTACAAAGTCAGCCTACTATCACCTGAAGAATATATCAAGGATTAAAGGACTTATGTCTCAGCAGGACCTGGAAAAGCTTATCCATGCATTTATCTTCAGTCGACTTGACTACTCTAACAGTGTCCTTACAGGCTCCCTAAGAAATCCATCAGACAGCTGCATCTGATTCAGAACGCTGCTGCTCAAGTCCTCACTAAGACCAAAAAGGTGGATCACATCACTCCAGTTCTGAGGTCTTTACATTGGCTTCCTGTATGTCAAAGCATTGATTTCAAAATCCTGCTGTTAGTTTATAAAGCACTAAATGGTTTAGGGCCAAAATACATTTCCCGATCTTCTGCTTCGTTATGAACCATCCAGACCTCTCAGGTCGTCTGGGGCAGGTTTGCTTTCTGTCCCCAGAGTCAAAACTAAACAAGGAGAAGCAGCGTTGAGTTATTATGCTCCGTATATTTGGAACAAACTCCCAGATAACTGCAGGTCTGCTGAAACCGTTTAATTAAATATTTAAGATTTTTCTTTTTATTGATAACTTAGACTGTAACTTTTACTGTCCTGTTTTCTTTTTCTTTGTTTTTAGCTTTGTATTATTTTCCATTTAACTCTTTTAACCCTGATTGTAACACTGTAACTTTTATTGTATTTTATGTTGCTTTTAAACTTTTACATAGTTCCCTGTTGCTTTTGTTTTATGTAAAGCACTTTGAATGACCTTGTTGTTAAATTGTGCTATACAAATAATCTTACCTTGCCTTGCCTTAAAACTAATTTATATAAAATAGCTCCATTATTTGTAAACTGACTTGTGTTTGTGTTTGACATATGTGATGCTTCATTTATTTAAAATTTTATTTGTAGGCAATTTCTGTTTATGTTTTATTAATTCAATTCAAACCACTAAGTTACCTATGTGATTCTTCATTTATTTGTTCTTTAATTGTACATTATGTTTTATTTGTTTCACACCACATGTGTGATATAGGCTAACGTTACTGATTTTTATTCAACTTGTCTGTTACATTGATTGAGGTAAAGCACTTTATTACCTGTATTTAAAAGTAGGCTACTATAGCCTACAAATAAAGCTGTTAAATTATTATTATTAGCCTGTGGCAACTGTGAATACATCTCTGTAGGATAGAAGGAAACAAGGCTGCTGATTAATGGGCTAAAAGAGCATTAAACTAGGACAAATTCACTTATCACTGAATAATTACATCTTTATTTACATCATCAATGAAAAGTGTGCCTGAGCTATTAGTAAGGTAAGAAAGAAAATATTTAGAGTCGTTAATGCTGCGGTACAGGAGGTGGCGCCATGTAGCTTTCGTACTGGTTTGTAGTCCGACATCAAAACCAACGAACTACTATAGCATTGTGTGCAAGCCTCCATAAAACCACAACATTAAGGGAAAGGAGAGACGGGGACGCGGGAGGAACCAGTGTCCTGTCAGCTGGGCACTTTTAGCATCGTTATTAGCAACGATACACAGAATTATTAAACAATGGCCAACACTGCCCGGAGAGCAGACACAAGAAACCGACAGGAGATGTGTCTGAAGGAGACATGTTTCAAAGCTGTCCGGAAACATTTTGCTGTCCTGGGCATTGAGGCTGTTCTTGGTAAGTGGGGGATATTTACGCTTAAATGTTCCTGTAACGTTACTTAGCCTGGAAGAACACGAATAGCTAGCTAACACACAGAACAAGGAGTCGCGCCAAATATTGACTAAGTAACGCTACCTAACGTTAACGCTGCATGTGTTGAAAGGGGAGACGTTAGACGAGGGACGAATGAAAGGAAAACCCCGAATAAGATTAGAACAGTGGATAAAACCATCAAGTACAGATGCTGCCGTGCACCAGGGCTCACTGAACGGGTTGGAGAGTGTGAACATGTTGTCAAAAAAGTGGTTACGGCCTTTGCCGTCACCTGGGGCGAGTTCAATCTCAAAACGTTTTCTGATTGAACCACGTTCCCTTGCAACGTTCCGCAACCGGCTTGGAGGTCTGTTTTCTCCCGTGTGGTGGCCGTGTCACAAGAGTTACAAGTGTCACAAGTGCCAATCAGCTGCGATAAGTTTGTAAACACAACGGTGTTATAAAGGCAGGGAAATGCAGTGCGCTTGCGTAAACAACAAGGTGTTCAGGCGAGTAGCATGTAGCTTCTTCTTCTTCTTCTCTGGGTTTTATGGCGGATCGCAACCAACTTGTTCAGGTGCATACCGCCACCTACTGTACCGGAGTGTGTAATATCAAGGTTTTAGTACTTCAGGTGACAGGTTCAGTGAAACAAAAGGTAAATAAACTGAAAACAAAACAAAATTAAATCAAACAAACAAAAAGGCCGTTATGATCTAATCCTGTAGATTTGAGAAAATTAAAGAGAGGTTTGCAGCACTCCCTTGTTTCCTCACTCATCCCTAAAATTCCTTCTAAATTCAATATATCTTCACGTAAGATCTTTCTCTCAGAATTATATTTACTACACTTCATGATGACATACTCAACATATTCAGGAACTTTACAAACCTCACATTTATCAGACACACATTTTGCCATTAAATAAAGCGTTGATTTTAACCCAGTATGTCCAAGCCTTAATGTTGAAAAAGCCACTTTACTACATTTCCCTTTGAAACCCTTCACCTTAATTGATTTCTGTATGCTGTAATAGTGTCTCCCTTTAGTGTCTGTGTCCCACTTCTTCTGCCATACGTCACTCACTGCTGTTCTAATTAATGATTTGGCCTCTGCTTTTCCAAAGGGAACTTGCATTATTTCATCATCTTTTAATTTCAACGCCGTCTTTGCAGTCTCATCTGCTTTCTCATTCCCATCAACACCAACATGAGCAGGGACCCAGACAAATTGCACATCAACTCCAGCTTTTTGTATTCTCAGCATTATTGTACATATATCAATCAATAGATAATCTCTTACTGTCTTTTTGGAATTTAAACTATACAGGGCTGCAGTGGAGTCTGAACAAATGACAACTCTCTCAGGCCTCACCTCTTCTATCCATTGTAACCCTAAAATAATAGCAACCATGTCTGCTGGATATACAGGTAATTTATCATTAATTCTTTTACATATAACTACATCAAACTCAGGTGTGTATGCTCCTGATCCTACGTGCTCAGTCCCTGGATCTTTTGATCCGTCAGTAGATAATAGCATATAATTATAATAATTCCTCTTCACATAATCTTGAACCAAATATCCAATATTATCCACATTACTTTCACTCCATTCTTTCTTCTTCTCTAGAAGCTTCAGGTCCACATTGGGCACAGGAAATATCCACGGAGGAACATTATCCCATACAGTAATTGGTCCGTATTCTATGTTATTTAATCCATATTCTTCTGCTACTGCATTAATATTCCAGCCAAATCCTTTACCTTTCAGTTGTTGTGTATATTCCCAACAGTCACACAGAACCTTTGTTGCAGGTTGTTCCTCTCCAGATCCTTTTAACTTGACCCAATATGCTAAAGACAACTTAGAACATCTCAAATATAATGGCAATTCATCAGCTTCTACCAGCAGTGCATTAGTAGGGGTTGTTTTCACTGCACCTATGCTGAGTCTTAGAGCTCTGAACTGTATTCTGTTTTTCTAAAATACTCTTGGCTGCTGCTCCACATACCATACAATCATAATCAATAGACGATCGTATTAAAGCCCTGTAAATATCTAGTAGTGATTGTTTATCTGCTCCCCATTGGTAACCAGAAACTGACCTCATGAGATTCAGTACCTTTTTTACATTTTGTTTCAACCTGTTTAACATGATTCCTCCATACACATTTCTCATCAAACCACAATCCTACATACTTGAACTCTTTCCATATTTTGTCCATACAATTTAAGCTTTGTGTTATTAATATTTCTCTTTCTGGTAAAGAACATATAGCATGACTTTACGACTGACATCTTAAATCCCCAATCATATGACCATCTTTCAACTTTTAATATAGCACTCTGTATGCTATTAGTCACATGCCTAATGTTTTTCCCTCTTTTCCATATAGCCCCATCATCTGCATAAAGTGATGATCCAATATCTCTACCAACATTTACAAAAATGTCATTTATCATGATGTTAAACAGAACAGGGCTTATAGCGCTCCCTTGAGGAATACCATTTTCAATTTCAAAATCCTCCAACACAGCATCTCCAACTTTAACAACGAAAGTTCAGTTAGACAGGAAGTCTAAAACCCAGTTGTATAGTCTTCCGCCAATACCCATTTCATGCATTTTTATCAGTAGTCCTTCTCTCCACATTGAATCATAAGCTTTCTCAATATCAAAATATACTATAGCCATGACCTCTTTCATACTAACTGCCTTTTCTGCCTCATTGCTAACTTTAACTAAAGCGTCTACCGTAGATCTTCCTTTACGAAGTCCACTTTGGTATTTGTTTAGCAGTCCTCTTTGCTCTAAATAATATGACAATCTACAGACAATTATCTTTTCCATCCATTTACACAAGTGCGATGTTAAGGCTATAGGTCTGTAGTTTCCTGCATTAATTGTGTCTTTACCAGGTTTACCAAAAGGTACTATCAGAGCACTTTTCCAACTATCAGGCATTACACCTTCTCTCCATATCTTATTGAACAGTTTTAGCATCATTTCCAAGACTTCTTTTGGTAATTGTCTAAACATAGCATAGCATAGTTGATCTTGTCCTGGAGCTGTATATCCACTTCCATCTAGGACCATTTTTAACTCTCGTAATGAAAAGTCCATGTCAATTGCCGATTCATCACTATCTTTTTTCTAAGTTACATCACTATATGTTCTTAAAATATCCTTTTTCCGTTGGTTATGTATTTCATCTAAATGACTCCCACTATGTACACTTGCAAACTTCTTACCTAGTAGCTCAGCTTTCTCCTTATTTGTAATTGCCAGGTGTTCTCCATCTATCAGCACTGGGATTTTAACTGATTTTCTTTCCCACTCATCTTTTTGATCATTGCTCAAATGTCACCCAATTTAACTTCTCTACCAATGGAGCAGAATTGCCTCCATGCATTCTTCTTGGATGACTTAATTATTTTCCGTGCCATAGCCCTCTTTCTTTCATAGTCAATCAGATTGTCTTGGCTCAAATGCTTTCTTAAAATTCTGAATGCATGATTTCTGTCTTTTATAGCATTTTTACATTCATCGTTCCACCATGGAACTATTTTCTTTTTCTCATTCACTGTGCTCTTAAGGATGCAGGTTGTTGCAGCACTAGTAATCATGGAAGTCAATGCTGCTGCGCAGCTATTTACATCACCCTCCATTGATATTCTTTCAGAATATTCAGTACAAAGTTCTCTTATTTTTTTCCCAGTTAGCTTTATGAAAACACCATCTCTCTATTACATGACCTTCCTGAACATACATATCAAAGTTCATGGAACACAATATTGGAAAGTTATCACTCCCTATGTTGGTATCATTCTTTACATTCCATTCACATAAATTACTCATATTTACTGAGACTAAAGTAAGATCTATACAAGAAACTGAATTTCTTGTAACATTAACCCTGGTACCTCTTCCATCATTAAGCCAAGAAAGTGATCTCTCCTCGATTAGTTCTTCAACTACTTCTCCATTAGTGCCTGTATGGTCACTTCTCCACAGAGTATTGTGAGCATTAAAGTCTCCACACCATATTTCTCTATCTACACTTTCTGAGATCTCATGGAATGTTTGCATTGATAATTTCTTGCACGGATTATAAAAATTGACTACTTTGATATTTCCTCTGGGACTACACATTTCTACTACTACACATCCATACTCATTTGGAACGGTTACCCTTCTATATGCTAAAGTATCTTTAATAAATGTTACACATCCTCCACCTTGTTTTCCAATTCTGTCACATCTAACCGAGTTGTAGCCTCCAAATGTGGTCTGAACCAAGTTTCTTGTATACACATAACATCAGGTACATCATAACATCTTCCAGATCAGTTACAACCTTCTTGAACTCTTGTCCATTTGCAATTAAACTTCTGGCATTCCAGTGGAGGATATGAAATACCATAATGAGGCTAATCGCCTTGAGACACTCCATTAGTCGGGTTCAACATCTCATGAATCAGTTCAGCTGTAACTTCCATGATCCCCAGTATCTCTATGGCTGCCTCTACAATTGTCTTGATTCTATCACTTTTTCTTCTGCTGTATTGCCACATTTACAGTCTTACAGATGAAAGCAACAAAGTTGGTTTTACCCACAATCAGTGTCTTCATTAATATCCTTGGATTTGTTTCTGTTTGCCTCTGACTTGGTGTTGGAGATGAAACCTCAATTACTCGTCTGTTCTCAGACTCTTGGGCTCTATTTACTACTTGTGTAACACTGGATCTGAATAGTTCACTTTCCTTCACTTTTTTTTTGCTGCATCAGCATAAGATACCTGATTAGTTACTTTATATATATGTACCTCTCTAGCTTGCCTTTGAACAGGGCATCCTCCAAAAGCACCGCTATGCTCACCGCCGCAATTACAACATTTCACTTTTGTATCCTGGCCAGATTTTCCATATTCATGTTCACCTCCACACCTAGCACATCTTTGTTTTCCTTTACATTGTCCAGCAGTGTGTCCCATTCTTTGACACTTGAAACATCTAATTGGTGCTGGGATAAACTCTCTTCAGTGTTTCCCACAGATTGACAGTGTAACTGTGGCGGGCGGAGCTTAGCTCTCCTTCTTTGCTAGGCCCCTTGCATGCTGGCTAATAACTTTTTTTAAGCTGGGTATCCGACATTGACAGCGTTGTGTTGGACAGATTTGTGCAGCGGAAATGTCACCACCTCCACGTCATAGGTTGAACTTCCAGAACTATCGCACCTTCCTTTCCTCTTATTATTTACATCCTGCCACGGCATACTATCACTATCTCCATCCGTACTTTTACCCATGAGAATTACATTCGCGGCACAGTTCCGCTGCACAAATTCGCCAAATACCAACGCTCGTTCTCAGTACGCTCAACACAATTCCGACCTCCGTTCACTTCCACCTCCCAAAAAAACGTCATCATGTCACTTGGCGCCTGCAGCCTCCTTGCTCCTGCGAGGTTTTAATGTCATGTGACATGATGACGTTTTGCATGAAGTCAAACGCACCTAGTGGTTCAGGCACCAACCTTTCGGTTAAAAACCCCCCGTTTTGCTACGTTTTGTCAGCGCTGAACACGCTCCAGATCTCGTCACACCTATGGACAGTGCTCTCCACCACCATAAGACCAAATAATAAATTAGAAAGTTTCATCTTCAAATCTATTTAGTGACGTTTCTGATGCTATATGTCCTCTTGATATGTCCAACCGTGTCTGTGGTTTAATTACCTGATTGAATAAAGGTGGTGTGTAAATAAATGAGGGATTCTCATGAGGAGGGACGCTGGTCCCTCCAGCACAGACTTGGCACGACCCTGAAGCTGTTCTGGAGCCTGCTGGTGGCCTCTCCATACTGACACACTTCATGTTAGTATTTCCTGTCATTTGTCACCCATCTGGAGCTAGCTACATGGAACTCTACCCCTAAAATCTCAAAGTTGTGAGTTTTTGAGTTGTGAGTGATTGAAAATGAGTACGGTAATCCAAGGGCGTCACTTTGTTTTCAAAAGTGGTGGGCATATTTAAGGGCTCAAATTAGGGGTGTGATGAAACACTTTATCAATTTAGCTGACGTCTTTATCCAAAGTGACTTGCAATTGCTTCACATGTCAGAGGTTGCACGCCTCTGGAGCAACGAGGGGTTAAGTGTCTTGCTCAGGGAAACAAAGGATGTCTCACAGTGGGAATCGAACCTGGGTT
>NW_024042270.1:0-16216 GCF_014851395.1 Micropterus salmoides
CATTGGAAAAAGCAGCAAAGTCTGCAAAATCGTTCCTCTGGGCTGTCGACAGGGAAGCTGCCCGTGTCCTCAGTGGACGTTCCTTTTATATGAGAATGGACAGAATTCTGTGAGGAAGGCTTCCCTGAAATTCGAAGGTTGCAAACCCGTTTGTTAACACCTCTGTGCTGCCGCCGTTGCAATCAGCGGGCTCGCCACCAGCTGTGTCTCTCACCGAGAAATCCAGAGAGCCAGAGAGGACTTTTTTCATCTCAGTTCTTTCTGAGGGACTGCTGCCCAGGTGGCTTGCTGGCACGACGCCATTAGCCTTGGACAGCTCGTTATTGGGACTGTGGGTGCCGTTAGAGGAGCTGTGGCTGAAGCCCCTCACCCTCTGCTGTTGATGAGCTCAGGCGGGGAGTGGCGGTCAGAGCTTGGCTCTGGTTGAAAGTGGTCGGAGTGTCGAATTCTGTGAAGCTGATGCTGTTTGGGACGCTGGAGAAGGTGTCAAAGTCTCCAAACTCGTGTCCTCTTCCTCTGCACCGTCCTCCATCGGCGGCGGAGAGGAGGAGTACATGCGGATCACATCTGGCTCCATGATTCTCTGGAAAGCAACGAATCCTCCTGGCTACACCTGAGACAGTAGGAAAAGACATAATCAGAGACGATCTGTCACAGTAGATACATAAATAAACCCACAAGTCTTTAAACCCCATTCTGGCTTTATAACCCAAGAAGTAACTAAGGGCAAGTGGTGCTCCAGGAGCAATTAGCTTGATGTGCGGTTTGAGCGGAGGCAGAAATTTAATTACTGAAGCACTAAAAGGGGACAGATCGGCATCAAATTGAGAGTAATAGAGTGGTAATGAGAAACCAGTGCTGTGTTAGTGAGGACATAAGTAACTATGACGTCTCACATCAGTCTGCATCTCCCGACCAAACAGCTTCTACTTATCTTCATTTCATGCCATGTTTGACCCGATGAACACCCTCAGGTCAACTTGTGGCAGAGGAACTCTGCATTTACAGCTACTATTTTCCGTCGCTACTGAACTACAACTGAAACCTGTTATCATCCCTTCGTTCTATAAAACTTGTGAATATGTCCTTGTACCTTCTCCTCCTGCAAAGCTCCTACATGAAGCCTGTCTCTGATTTCCTCAGTCCCCACAGTTGTGCTTCTTAATTTGACCATGGTTTTACATCTTACAAGTGTTCATTAAAGATTATATTTAAAAAAAAAACAGTGCACTGTTTTCATCACAAATTAACAGAAGCTCTTTTTTTTGGTGTGTTTTTAAAGAGCTCCCTAACCCTCAAGGACTTTTCTAACCTGTCGATACAACAACCGTTCCCTCAAGTATAGTTTTTTTACCTGCAAGATAAAAAGAGTATTACTAAGTATTTAAGTATTACCATGTCTTCCAAAAACTAAAATTTTACCTGGTGGAAAAAAGGAGAGTTCTGTGACTTGTAATGCAATCATTGAAGCAATGCTTTTATTTGTGGGTCCCTTATTTGCTAAAAATTTCTTAAAAGTTTCCTGGAAAAAACTACAGAATTTGGATCTTATTAAATTGAAAATGTTCTGATCTTTGCCAGTTAGTTTAATTGGTTGTTCCAGTTTCTTAAATTTGAGGATTTGCTGCTTTTCTGTATTTTTGAATCACTGTAAATTTAATTTATTTGGGTTCTGGACAGTTGGACAGAAAACGTAATTTGAAGATGTCACCTTGAGCTCTAGGAAATAGTGTTCAGTTGGTTTTTTTTAACCATTTGCTGACATTTTATAGTGAAAATCAATTCATTGAAATAATCAAGAGATTTATTTTTCATGCCATAATCACCTACCTGCACTTATGGATTGGAAATCCAAATTAACTCTGTTAATTTACCTATAATTAGAGCCAAATTATCTATTCTTTAAGAAAGCTCCCTAAGACGTTTTGAGGAATTTACAATCCCGTAAAATGAACTAAGTGAAACGTTTCTGACCAATAATCACTACATGAGCCACAAACCACCTTCAAAGAGGAAACTGTTTGATTTCTCAAACAACCAACAGAAGTAGTGGGTGGCGTCTACTAACCGTGTATTTGCTTGGTGCACCTTATCTCACAAAAATACCTGTGAGCAGGTAGTTTACACCCAGCCTTTGCTGACTTGCTACAGACATGCAAGTCCAGAAAGACAAGTTAATGACAAAGGAGCAGGAAAAAAAGTTGTCCCTAAGGAAACTGATGGCATACGTGCTAATAGCTATTAATAATGTAAAAAATATGTTGCTCATCAAATGTAAGTCGCTTTGGATAAAAGCCTCTGCCAAATGAGTAAGTATAAACTACACTGGGATCTGTGTCTCCAACCACATTTAAAAGACATTTAAAAAGTGCTGAACTCACTGAACCGCTGGGATGAGTCATGGCAATAATAGAAGTCTGGCTTAAACAAAATAAAAAAGTTATTTAAGTGGAAACAGCTGTTTTGGGGACCAGCGCTTTAAACCTAACATAAAGTCCAAGTGAGTTAGTTAATCAGCAAACATAATATGTTAACTATTAAGACGAGCTGTCACATCCATAATAACAAGGTTGGCATCTTCTGACAGTTGTTTATATCAGGCTCAAACTCTGCCTGGTGAGGCAATTATTTCCCCGAGTTAAACCAAGTTTCACACATTTTTCTTCACTTGTCTGACGTTGGTTGATAAGTAAAGCTAGAAGGCTAACGTAGCTCCATCTAGCTTAGCAGGCTAACACAAGCTGGCTAGTGCGCCCGTTAGCTCAGTAGGAACCTGACAGCTGAGTTATGTAGAGCAGAAAACGACCAGAGTGACATTAATCTGGCGTGAGGCTAGGTTAGCATTAACTAGAAGTTATCCAATTAAACTACAAGGCCGGAGACACCTCGCTGAGATGGGGTGTAACGGTAGCTAACTTTAGCTATGCTCGGTTAGCTTGTGTTGAAAAGCAAAGCTAAACTAACCGTGTTGCAATGATGAGCGATGTTGCCAGTTGACGTGTCATTAGTTTGTTGCCCCTCTGTCGAGTCGATAATAACGTTAGTGTTATGCTAGAATATATCTCATATGAATATATATAAACGCGTGCAAAGCAACAACATCAGATACAAGTGAGTGAGAAGTAAGCTAACTACGCAGCTAGCTGAAACTAACGTCAACAACAAGCATCTCCCTTAAGCATTAGCTTTAGCTTCTCCTCATCCTCCGGCTCGTGTTTGACAGCAGGTGTTTTAGTGACCAAAAGAAGCAGGTGAGCTAACCGTGCGCTGTTGTCCACTGATTCCCATGGCTCAGGTAAAGACAGCGCTGTCCATTTGTTGTCAGATGAAGCCAGGTGAACAGCGCAGGACGGCTGAAAGTGAAGCAGAAACTGAAGGTTGAGTCAGCCGGCGGCTGCTGCTGCTGCTGCTGCTACCCTGCCTCAATATCACCCAGCATGCACCGCTGTGGCAGCTTCTGCTTGGTTCTCCCAAAACTTTCCACGTTTAACAGGTAACTTACAGGTGAGGCTTCACACAGCGAAAACACTGTGACACTGTCCAAATCACTGATTCACTGGCCAGTAATATTAAAGCATATATATAATGGATGTGGTATTGAGTATTTTTAGCGACCACTTATCTGCCAAGAAACCAATTAAATATCATAAAATATTGTTAGAATTTCTGAAAAATATCCAAAAAGATATTACCACATAAATACCAGAACAATATTAGTAAAATATACCACGGAAATATCCAGTAAAATATTTGAAAAATATTAGGAGAATATCCAAAAAATATTAGAATATCGGAAAAATAGAACAACCATCTGAAAATATTGGGAAAATACACAAATATATCAGAAAAATATCCAGAAAAATATCAGTTAAATATTCGAAAAATATGAAATACACAAATATATCAGAAAAATATCCAGAAAATATCAGTTAAATATTCGAAAAATATCAGTAAAATATTTGAAAAATTATACGGAGTATATCTAAAAAATATTAGTCAAATAGTCAACAAGATATTAATAAACCATCTGAACAATATTGGTGGAATATACACAAACATGTCAGTAAACTATCCCAAAAATATCAGTAAAATATTCGATAAATATCATATAAATATCCAGATAAATAGTGAAATATTCATATAAATATCCAACAAAATGTTAATAACTATCTGAAAAATATTGGGAAAACATATGACAAAAGTTTTTAAAATATATATGTAATATACACAAATATATCAGTAAAATATTCGAAAAATACTAGGAGAATTGCCAAATAAATTTAGGTAAAATTACAACATATTGATAAACTATCTGAAAAATATTGGAAAAATATACACAAATATATCAGTTAAATATCTGAAAATTATTTAATTTTATATAATAATTATTATTTTTAAGTAATGTATTTGTAAAAATTTAAATATTCACCAAATATTAGTAAAATATACACAAATATAAAGCTGGGATTGGCTCCAGTCCCCTGCGACCCTCTACGCAGGATAAGCGGTTGACGATGAATGGATGGGCACAAATAAAATAAAAAATATTGGGAAAATATCTTTGTTTTGTTGATGCCCGTAACTGCAGAAGATCACAAAAGCCTAGGTGTGGTCATCGTCATGCTTTGTTTACTCATGATCACAAAATATGACTTAAAAACAAAACATACAACAAAATATACAATCAATCCCACCGAAGAGAGAGTGAGACCAGACAAGTGTAAACATCTTTCTGGCATGAGCTAAAAGAGATGGACGCCCAGCTGGCCTTGTTTCTGTTGGACTAATTGGTAATAACAGCTGTGCCCTGTGTTGTTGTGCTTGCTTCATGTGAAATCAGCAAGAGCTTCAGCTGCTAGCAATGAATCTAGAGATCATGATACCAGAGCTCTGCGGACGTAACGTTAGCTAATGGTAGAGGAGAAGAGACCGAAGAGGACGCTGATGGAAAAGCTAAGAAGAGAAAAAAAAGAGAGGCCGAGCAAGAGGCTGCTGGACATTGGCGGCGAGAGCTTGGTGAAATAAAAGGTAGCGGGACAGCCGGCGAGCTGACCTTCTTTCTGCTGTGCTAGTTAGTAATATTGCTGTGTCTTGTGTTGTTGCGCTT
Source organism: Micropterus salmoides (assembly GCF_014851395.1). Classification (NCBI taxonomy): domain Eukaryota; kingdom Metazoa; phylum Chordata; class Actinopteri; order Centrarchiformes; family Centrarchidae; genus Micropterus; species Micropterus salmoides. The sequence goes on from NW_024042270.1 coordinate 5,108, forward strand.
GCTTGATGTTTGGTTTTTAGCAGAGTAGTAGACTCAAGCTAAATCTGCGAGAGGTTTCACGGAAAGAAGTTTAGCTGCTAGCTATAAATCTCAAGTTGATGTTAGCAAACCTTCTAGATAAGACACTCATCAGTTACGTTACTGTGAGTGCTCATACGTCGGCTGGTGGAGCTAATGGCAGAGGAGAAGAGACTGGAGAGGACGTTGAGGAAGGAAGCTAAGAAGAGAAAAGAGAGAGAACAGGCAAGAGGCTGCCGGACGTTGGCGAGAACTTGGTGAAATAAAAGGCCGCAGGACAGACGGTGAGCTGACCTTTCTGCTGGATTAGTCAGTAATATTGCATTTGCTTGATGTTTGGTGTTTAGCAAAGTTATCTACTTGTTGGTTTCTGATCACAAGTAATGTAATGATAAAAAATGCACATGTACAGCTTTCTTTATTTACGACAGCGGTGAATTACACAAAAAAACACTTTTAGTTTACCAAACTTTTGTTTTCGTCTTTATTCCTTTATTAGGTTTATCTGTTTCCTGAGGTTCTTTTAGTTTCATGAAAACACTGCACTGTTACTCTCATTACATTCTCCAGATATTTTAAAAAGTCGATTTAAAAAATATATAAAGGCAATGCAGGAACCGTTAATAAACATTCCCGACTGTATTTACATAACAAAGACAGACTGTTATGTAGGACATTGTGGGAACAATCATCCAATATAATAAGTTACAAAATGTCTAAAATGTTAGAATATAAAAAGTTCTGTAATAAAATAAAGGAAAAGTTTGACCAAACATATGCAAATTACAGTGACCAATTACAGTGGTTTGATTAGTAATCAGTGCTACACTTTAATCATTAGCAGGCAGTTGTGTTTATAAGTAGTTCAGTGCAAAATAGAAGAAAACAATAAAAACTAACCTCTTCTAAGATCAACATCTAGCCTGAAACTATAGAGAGAAAAGAGTCTTAATATTGGTGATAAATGCAAATAATTGTAGATATTTATATGTGTTTTTAGATGTATGAACTTGAAATATCACATAGTTTCAAGTTCATAGACTTATTTATTTAACTTGGAAAGCATTATTTGTAAAGTAGTTTCATATTTGTTGGTATTATAACACCACCACTTACTTGCAAATCATCATACACATTTGTAAAATCTTAATTTTTATCATCATCATTTATCATTTATCATTTATCATTGAACTTCAAGCATCTGATACCAAAATGTCCACAGTGAAAACAGACCGTGTTCAGACAAGGGGAGTTCTGGCAGTTTGTGCCCAAAGAGTTGAGATCCGTGTCTTTGAAAGGGACTCGTGTTCAACAGTGAAGTCCTTTTACTTCAAGCCAGTTTAGTGATGGCGATGCTGCCTTTGACCCATAATGTGTTGATGTCGCCGAGTGATGTCAGTCTGTGGCAAAAGTCAAACAGCTGCTGCCCGTCCACGAACACAAGAAACCGGCTTTGTTCACAGCGAATCTCCATCTGGGAGGAGAGACGAGACACAAGCTTTGAACATTTTAAAGTGAAACCTGACAGGAGAGATGTGTGTCTGTTTGATTCCAACACCAGCATGATTACTGAATAACTGAGCATCATCAGGACACATTTAACGGCCGTATAGGTCGATTATGCAGCAGCTAATTACGACCAATGTTAAAGTTTTTGTTTATTTCTAGTGGCAGAAGAAGTCAGGTGACATAGTCTAAAGAGTGACAAAGTAAGTAAGTGGTAGGGTGGATGGATGAGTGTGGAAGAAAGTCAAAGGTGACATGTTTTAAGTTTAAGTCTACATTTTGTAGATAACTTACATCATTTTACTAATCCCTGGTGCACAGGATGTTCACATCTTAACCTACTGTAAAACTTTGATTAATAGCCCGGACTTTTATTTGCTAAAATCACTTAATTGACCATTCCTGTATTTGGGACAGGTGTCCATATTTTGCAAAAAACTGAAGCAGGCTACTATAAAACAGTTCATTTATTTCAAACAGTATGAATATTACTTGTATAAAATGATCCAATAATATCAAATACACGTCATTCATTTGATCTAGCTCCGACAGATGGCTTATGCGCTTTTATTTTGAAGGCAGCAACGTAACGAAAACAACAGCAGGGTGCAGGATGAGAGAAGTGTGGCAGAAGTTAGAAGATAAAGACTCCTGCACAGATTTTGTGGGCTACTGCTGGTACCTTGAAGGGCTGGTTTCTGATGAAGGGGAAGAAAGGGACGGCTCTTTCGATGTCCCCCCAGGATCCAGACACACAGGCTCTGCGCAGGACTTGGCGGTCCCTGAATCGAACACAGAGCTCCAGGGCCACATCAGACGGAGGTTCTCCGGATGTTCCACAGCCACAAGTCAGGGCAACGTAGAACCTAACAGAGGGTCAGACACCAGCCATACGTCTTTATCTGACTTTACACAAAGGATTGTGATTATCCCTAACAGCAGAGAGCACATCATCGTGAACTGCACATGACCTGAAGCCCCATTCAGAGTGTATTTATGAGGAGATATGACAACAGAAAAATGTGCTGTTGTTCTGTCAGCTGCAGGTAGGTACTGAGATACTCTTTTGAGAACTCTTTGTTTTCTGCACTGGGGACCGTGAGAAACAGCATTAACATTTTGTATCTGGCCATATGCAACAGGGCTACTGTTCTGCAAAAATGACAAAAATGTTCTTTACACAAACTGTATTGAACTGAGCCTTACTGAGGAGTGGGTCTCAACATGTTTGTCCTGAGGATGGTGCTAGAGAAAAGATGCAAAATGACTGTGGCCGACTTGACAGCCTAACATGAGCTGCAGGTGACTGCAGGGGCGGGAATAAAAATGGCGCCGTCAAGTCGGACACATTCTACCTGCGGGAGCTTCTACCTCCAAGAGCTTCTACCCCCATGGGCGTCTACCTCCATGGGCTTCTACCTCCAAGAGCTTCTACCTCCATGGGCTTCTACCTCCAAGAGCTTCTACCTCCATGGGCTTCTACCCCCATGGGCGTCTACCTCCATGGGCTTCTACCTCCAAGAGCTTCTACCCCCATGGGCTTCTACCTCCATGGGCTTCTACCTCCATGGGCTTCTACCTCCATGGGCTTCTACCTCCATGGGCTTCTACCTCCAAGAGCTTCTACCTCCATGGGCTTCTACCTCCAAGAGCTTCTACCTCCAAGAGCTTCTACCTCCAAGAGCTTCTACCTCCATGGGCTTCTACCTCCAAGAGCTTCTACCTCCATGGGCTTCTACCTCCACGGGCTTCTACCTCCATGGGCTTCTACCTCCAAGAGCTTCTACCTCCATGGGCTTCTACCTCCATGGGCTTCTACCTCCAAGAGCTTCTACCTCCATGGGCTTCTACCTCCATGGGCTTCTACCCCCATGGGCTTCTCCCTCCATGGGCTTCTACCTCCATGAGCTTCTACCCCCATGGGCTTCTACCCCCATGGGCTTCTACCCCCATGAGCTTCTACCCCCATGAGCTTCTACCTCCATGAGCTTCTACCCCCATGAGCTTCTACCCCCATGGGCTTCTACCCCCATGGGCTTCTACCTCCATGGGCTTCTACCCCCATGGGCTTCTACCTCCAAGAGCTTCTACCTCCATGGGCTTCTACCCCCATGGGCTTCTACCCCCATGGGCTTCTACCTCCAAGAGCTTCAACCTCCATGAGCTTCTACCCCCATGGGCTTCTACCCCCATGGGCTTCTACCTCCATGGGCTTCTATCCCCATGGGCTTCTACCTCCAAGAGCTTCTACCCCCATGGGCTTCTATCCCCATGGGCTTCTACTTCCAGGAGCTTCTACCTCCAAGAGCTTCAACCTCCATGGGCTTCTACCTCCATGGGTTTGCTCAGCTTGCACAGCTGCACTGTGAGCTGTGATCAGTGACTGATCTCACGGAATTATCAATGAAAAATGCCGCGAGACCAGGCAAAAGGTGGTTCCAACCAAGGGGGTAAGCCAGAGATTGGACAGTGAATCCGACCAAAGCCTGCCTGGAGGGATCCATGTAGGCCCAAAAATTACGTCAAAACCCTGTGACACCCCGTCGCACGAGAGATGGACCCGTATTGCTTAGATTATAAACTCTCGGAAATCAAAAAAAACTATTCGGCGATCAGTGACGCTGCGTTAGTGTTTGGCAGGTGAGCCTCGTAGGTGGGCTGATTAATCAGTGATGATCCAGTCAGACAAACTTTGAGCCATGAAACTTTTTGTTGGCGCAGCTATGTTGTATGTGTTTCTGCCGTTGTTCTACATCATTAAACCACAGTAATGCTGCGCGATCATGCGCAGTAGACGCTGGTGCCAACAGGAAGCAGCCCTGTATTTTATTGGTCCAAAACTGGCTTCACTGCTCTCCATTCAAATCAGCAGGGTGACTTCGTCCAGTAATATACTGTCTATGGTTTCCAACAGCCTTATTTTAAGTCCAGCATGCATCACGTTAAGTCAGCGCTGCGCAGCGCCACATGAAGTCAAACGCACCTATTATAATCAAACTGGTTCATCCTCTGGGGAGTATGAGTGTGCTGAGAGACTTTACTGGGAATTGAGCTGTTTGTTATCATAATACTTCATGCACCAAAGTGTTGGTGAAGTGGGAATTTTAGCCTGATGGTGGCACAAGAGGAAAAGCCAGGAAGTCAATGAAATGATTATGAATTATTTGCTGGGGATCATGAATATCCAATTTAAGTCCCCTGAGATCAGGTCAGTGTGTGCTGGGATATTTCTGCTCCGGGCTAAAGTGTCAGCCAGACATCACTTTACACAGGATGTAAAAAGAAATAAAAGCAGATTAAATAAAACAAAAGTAGTGTGTTGATACTGAGGGGAGGAGGATGTGTTCGTAAAGGAAAGCGGAAGTCACATAAAGGTGTTTTTTACCTGTCAGGACGGGAGTCCACAACCCCCATCACTACAATCTTCATCCCCGGCCGCATCCCACCTGTGATGTGACCTCTGAAGGGAACTGACTGCATAATGAAGACAGAGAGATCACGCACACTAATTGTGATTAATTATTCTGGATCTAACTGCAGTGGAAGTGATAAAAATAAAAGATAAGAATGTTTGTGAGGTGAAAACAAGAGTAAAGAAGAAGAAGATATTTTGAGAATAAAGTGATCATTTACTAAAGACTGATCTTTTTCCTAAAACAAACTTTCCTGTTGAGTAAAGTGGGAAAATTTGATTACACTTTTTCTTCTTCACAAAATATCACAACTTTTTATTGTACAAATTTACAAATATTCTTAAAATTTTGTTGCTTTTCTTGTAATCAACATTATCTGGTAATAATAGGACTTTTCCAGAATTACGACTCAAAACAATCTACTCATGACACATGACATTTTCTTCTGACTGACTTTTTCTTTAATGACTTTTTTTTCACCAAACGTTTGACTTTTATCTTGTAATGTGACTTTTTTCCAAAATATTATCACTATATATATAATATAATTTTAAGTTGTGTGAAACAGAAAGAGTGTAATTTATTTAATTTATTGTTTTAATCCATTTTTTAAAAAAGTTTTCTTTAGTTGCGACTGCGCTGTTTGCAGCTTTTAAGTGATATTTTTTCAGATTAGAATTTTTCAAGTTGATTATATACAACTATAAGTGTTTATACTGTAGTTAATTTTTGCCAAGAATCAGGGCTTTCCCATTAAGTTAGCTTGACTGATAAATATTATTTTGTTGTTTTAATGTTTATCTGAATTTTGTTTTATAAAATCACTTGAAGTTGTTAGCATTTGCTTCACTCTGGTTTTCAGTTCAGTTTTTTCATATATGACCCCTCACAGTACAGAGTCTGTGTTTGTCAGCTCATCGTTTGATTTCAGAGTCGATGTTACCAGATTTCTGTCAGCATCTCTGTCAGCAGAACGAACACTCGGTTTACTTTCATCAGTCGCACTCCTCTGTGGAAAGACCCATTTCTGAAAGGGAACAAAAGGAAATCATTTTACCTTCACATCCAGAAATTCCTGCGGATATTTAGATTGTTTGAAATCAATTCACCCTTTGATTTTATTATTTATTTGTGAACAAATCGGCATTTCTATGGAAAAGAAAAGGGTTGGAAGTGGGGTTAAATCAGAATCATGAGTTCATCCTCTGGAGACCATGAGTATCCACAGATGTTTCATAAAAATCTGATCAGAGGGACTAACATCATTATTCTTCTCAGTGGTGGAAGAAGCACTCAGCTCCTTTACTTAAATGTCGGGATTTTTAAACCCATATATGTTTGTGTTGAAATGACTCATGGATACAAAATGTTTTGAATCTGTGCAGTAGATGCTTCAGCCGGCAGCAGAAGCAGCTTCAGTGGTTGCAATTTATTAATCAGGGGCAATTCAACCCTCAAAATTAGGAGTTGTGTGCATAGAGGAACTGCTGTGTGGAAGACCACGGTTAGATTCCCCACATCCACCAATGTGTCCCTGAGCAAGACACTTAACCCCTTGTTGCTCCAGAGGCGTACGACCTCTAACGTCTAAAGCAATTGTATGTCCTTTGGATAAAAGCGTCAGCTAACTGAGTAAAATGAAAATGTAAATGCGTTTCCTAATATTACTCCAGCACAACAAACTCCTCCCTCCAACTCTGACTCAACGTTTTTACCTGTATCTTCCTGCAGCAGTTCGCTTCTCACGAGATTTCAGAGCGAGAACTGTCCTTGAGCGAGACTTCAGTTTCCTGTTAAAAGCAATGGGGGTCACCGCCGGGAGTCCCTCGTAGGGATCTTTTCCACGATGTTGTCAGACACCTGGTGTAACAGTCTGACAACTTTGCAGGCCCGATGGCCCTGAAGGAATACGTTGCAGCTGCTTAGCATCTACTGCACGGATTCAAAACTTTTTGTACCTACTAGTGATTTCAACACCAATATATGTGAAAATAGGGCCCAGGTTTAAAAATACAAATATTCTTTAAGTAAAAGAAATATAGTATTACCAGCAAAAAGTACTTCAATTATCAGAAGTAGAAGTACTCATTATGCAGAATAGCTTCTTTCACAGAATTATTTTATTATAGAATATCATATTTTTACAACAAATACATGTAAGATCCTGTGGATACTACTGAGTACATTAGTAGTACAGCACTGCATCATATAATGTGTTTTTATGTAATGGGTATAGTGACTATAAGTGTAGTAATAAATAATATACAGCACAGAATGGAAATACTCAAGTATGGTAAAGCATGTCAAACAAGAAAACACTTAAATCTGCATTTCACTTTCTTATTTAAAACGTACAATTTTTGTGAAACAGGAACATCCCAATTAAATGTATTGATCCACATTTGAACATAAACATAAAAGCAAGTATCTAAAACTTGCAGCAGTATTTAGTGACATAATAAGAAAGTTATATAAATGACCTAAAGACAGTTTGTACCCTTCAGAGAGTTTTGGGTAAAAATAAATAAATAAAAGCTCTGTGTTTAATGGCTGTTGCAGACTGATGTTGACACTCACAACAAGCGACTGACTGAAGTCAGAAGCACACCACCTCGTGACCGGCATGTGCAGCGTCAAGACTGAATAAATTAATGAGTTCCTGTGTGCCTTCAAAATAAAAGCAGCTGATAGGAACACAGTGCTGCAAAGGTTCACAGATCATGTTAAGTTTTGAGGTGACAAAATGAAAACTCCTTGGCTGAAGAAGTAAATTGTAGTAGGAAATAATAAAAAAACAAAAGAAGAAGAGCACTGTTAAAAGCAGCTTTTCTTTTTATAAGTTTGTCCACAGGCTTCCTCCAGCTACTGTCCACAACACCTGGACATATTTCTGGTGAAGAAATACCAAATCCTTTTTATTTGAATTTATTTTCTGGGACAAAAACAAGTCAAATTTAGCAACATTGACTTAAATTATTATCAAAACCAGTCTGAAAATAAACCATGTATTACTTATGAGAAATTCCTAATTGTAAATTCAAGAGACAAGACCTGGTTTTCCCTTGAAGTGTTAAAACGGGTTAAAAATAACCAGCAGCAGAAAGCAGACATACTTTCTTTATGAACTTATTGACTACATTTTGCCGTTTATTTTCTTTTTGTGTTATATTTAACTTCTTAATGACATTTAAATATTTAAAATAAACAACTCCTTCCACAGGCCTGATGAACAGTTAAATATAGTGTCAATAACCATGTAACACTAACACATCCATTTACCTCCACCTATTAGAAATGACATATTTACATTCTAAATACAAAATGTGATATTTCACCATTGTCAAAAACAAACCACGCACACTGGACATACTGTATATAGACATGTTATATAAACTGTACATATCCACCTTTATAAAAAGTTATCTGGCCTATACTGTGTTTAATATTTAATCTGTCGCAGTTATTGTATTTGTTTACAATTTACAGAAACACTTGACTTGTAGACAGACATTATGTTGTTGGTCATTTTATATATATTTATATCGCTTTAAATCACTGTTAAAAACACATTACTTTTCTTTGGCTTTTCCTTCGAGTTAAGAAAGTTTTATTTTATTATCATTATATGTAATAGATTCTATGATATACTATGTTTTATTGCTGTAATTTTACCTTGTAATTCCTGTTTTTTGTTGTACTTTTACCCTATAAAGCACCTCGGGTGTTTTAAGTGTGCTATATAAATAAAGTTGATTGATGCTGATATATACCATATAATTTTTTCCCACCTACTTGTATTTACATAATGTTAATTTGTAATTCTTTGTCCAGCTTTGTTGCCTGTGTTTTTAGCTGTATGTCTATTTCTATCTCACTGTAAATTGTTTGTGTCTAATTCCTTGTAATTGTGTTCAAATACTTGCCAATGCCAATTAAGCTGATTCTGAAAATGCTGCCGTGCGGATTAACAGAGCTTTTATTTTGTTAATTCTGGCTGGAAGTTGCATTGTCTCATTCTGGGTTCAGCTTCACACTAGCTGGGACGCAGCAGGTTGACATAATTTCAAAACTAAGAAAATTTTCAGTCCAAACAGTCACCTGAGGAATAAAACAAATGTTTACAAAAGTCAGTCTGAGATATCCCTCTGCCAGCCAGAGGGATATCTCAGCTGATCTCTGCTGCTGTGGTGGTGGTTTTATAATCTTTGACCAGCTGCTCAGGTGTGTAAACGTACCTTCCTGCCCTGCGCTGTCACTCTGTGCATCTCAGCCATGTTGATCTGACGGAAACAAACAGCAGAGAAATGAGCTGCAGGTCCAGTTTGTCCGCCTCCGACGTCTCCAGAGTCGACGCTGACGTAAAGCTTCAACCTGGCTCATTACCCTCCAACAACACACACACACACACACACACACGGTCTGATAATCAGCTGCCCCTGCTGCATGCCTTTCTCTTTCAGGTCAATAACAAGTGAGCCTATTGTGGAGCTGGAGCTGCAGGAAAATATTAAATCCTCTGCAGGTTGGTCAAAGCAAAAGTGTTTTAACACCTTTCAACAGATTTTATTTCTTCTTCTAAGTTCCTCTGACTCCTAATTCTAACGCAGACTTTCAAGTTAGTGGGAGTGTAAAAGCAAACAGAGAGTCAATATATTTATCTGTACGTCTGATAGCAGAGAGCAGAGTTCACACAGCCAGTGTTGGGGAGTAACTAGTTACATGTAATCTATTACAGGTACTGAAAATAATCATGATTACATTTACTCTTAAAAGCACGGCTATGTGTTGAATAATATTCACTATGTTTCTTCATATTTTCCACATGCACACTGTCCTTCCTTTGCCGTTTCCAGTAAAGTTTGATGCTGGTCTGAGGCTGATTGGTTCTCATGTTTAAATTTGCATTGTGCATCGTGCATGTGGGACTGAGTCAGAATAAACCACAGTGTGTGTGTTCATGGTGATGGAGGAACATGTCACCCAGTGCAGCAGAGAGGCTCACTGATGGGTTTTAATAGTTTCAATGGCTCAGAGGACAAAGACATATCAGGCTGTGAGATACATTCACTACTGGTTTTATTCTGCATGTGGGATTTGCTGACAAGAAAGATTTGAATATCACCAGACTTATCCTCAAAGGTACATCTGAAGGCAGCTCCATGGTTAGGTTAGTTTCAGCAGTGACAGAAACACTCACCTCACGAGTCTGCAGCCGAGGAACGGAGTTTCATCTGGATCTGCTCCATCTGTGGTTCTGCCTTCTCGTGATTCACAAAACGCTGAATAACTCTCCTTTTCCGTTTTTCCATGAAGAAAGTAAAACAATGAGAGGAAGCAGGAGGACATGAGGTCAAAGGAAAGGGCTGAGGCAGAGGAGGAGAAAGCAGCAGCACGACAGCAAATGCTCCATGTGGACTCAGAGGCATGTAAAGATTACTGCTGACTTGATCACTGAGTTTGTTTGTGTTATGGTGTGACTTTGGTGTTTTAAAGCCCCAAAGTCAAACCATAACACAAACAAACAAATCGACCAAGCGACCTGTATGAGCTACATAGACATGCAGGGTATCAAATGAAAGGCCTGCTCAATCCGGATTGATTGATGCCCCCCAACCCAGTAGGATGTTCTCAAGTTATAAACCAAAAGAGTGCTTTTGGTCACAGGAATATTGATATTCACTGTTTTTATCAATATTTCAATGTTTTGGAAGCTTTATGTTATTTGTAACGTGGTTGTATGGACAGAAAAAGATAACTCCCAATAAAAGTCAACATGTAAACAGTAAATATTGCCAAAATATGGACATTCACCTGGTGTGTTTTTGAAAGATTGTATAACTGTTGTATTTTAGTTTATTCATCAAATTTACAGTTACAGTTGCATTCCAAGTGCATTAAAAGATTTTCAGTTGTATAATAATCTTCCTTATGATGGTTTTGATGGTGTATTGCATTAAAATATAGCTTTTTTTTACCAGGCGAGGATGAAAATATATTTTTCTTTATTGCATCTCCATTTAGTCTGTAATGGTAAAATAAATATGTTAATTTACAATGGATTTATATTCCTTAGCTTCCGACCTTTCAAAGGAGAACAGAATTATGCATCTAGGCCAAATGGTTGAGGACCAAGCATCTCTCTCTTTAGGGATCCTTTCCATAATGTCATCAG
>NW_024042271.1:0-24271 GCF_014851395.1 Micropterus salmoides
GCTGTAATGATTTTGCAAAATTTAAAGGCTTTCAAGCTATGCATCATCAGTGACTTAAATTTTTTTTGCGCTATCAGCAACTTTCACCAACTATCAGTAACTTCAACGCTATCATTGACTAACAAATAATCTTCAAATGCGGTACCAAATAATTAGGTTTATCAGATGAGAAATCAGATTTGGTGAATTTAGTGTGTTTGTTTATGAACGGTTGTACGCCTGTTCTAAAAACCATGAGGGATTGGACTATATGTTGATGTACAGTTTATTTATACCAGAATAAATAAGCAGTTGGAATAGGTTTAGATATATTAGTTGTTAGTTTTTTAAACAACACATATGTGGTCTGGAATCTCAGGGGTATCACAGGACATTGACCTGCCCTCATTGTGTAACAAAACTCTGAGAGGAGTTTACCCAAGCTGACCAATCACAGTTCAAATCAATATTGACTCCAGCTCTTCCCGAGACTTTGTGTTTGAGAAAACAGCTTCAGTCCGCTCCTACTGTGCTGCCCAGACAATCCCAGCCTAATCCATGGAGTCCAGTCCTGGATTATGTCTGCTCCACCCCAATCTCCGCATTATGGAAATTAGACAGGATTATATGAACTCACACACACAACAGACAAAGAGACTGCTCCCAGCTTAAAATCACTGCAACATTCCTGGACATCTTTCTGTTTTCCTGAAAACAGCGATTACACCTGTCATTTCCCCAGATTAGTTGGTTTAAGAAAATCAGCTCCACATAACAAACAAAGAAATTATACTGATTTCCTCTTATCTGGCAGGAGTGGGAACAATATGGCAAGTCTCAAATGCAAATTTGTTTTTTTGGTGCATGGGAACATGTTGCCATAGTGACTGTGATACCCATATCTTGGTGAATGTGTTATGCAGGATTGTGATTTCAAGCTTGAACAGATGGTTTCAATTGAGTGTCACAGAAGGTGTGTGTATGTGTGTGTGTTGGTTAAGAGTATAGAGTTAAGAGTTGGTTAAGAGTCGTTTGGAGACCAGCCATCAGGTGACACACCTGTCAGCTTGCGTGCTGTGGACCCCCTGTCACCAATCGGTCACATAGTGTGAACGCCACAACGACTTCAAGACTCCCGTCACAAGACGACAAGTTGTGTAGTGAACAGCACGGCCATCAGCCAACGCTGAAAGTCGTGTAGTCAGCACGAGCCTTAAGTAAACGAGGGAGAAAAGGAATGATATTTTGTGAATGTGTGTTACACTCTGCATGAGACCCTGGTGAATGTGTTTGTGCATGTTTGTGTGTAGTGGTTTCATCATATCAGATTCAGATTCATTTCTTAGCCATTTGCAGTATAAAACCACATTGGAAAGAATATGCAAGAAGCTCAAAGTGCAATGTCACCACATAAAAAAATAAGAACATAACATAAAACAGACAAGCAATTGCCACAAAAAACTCTACAAACTCTCACAAAAAGTGATCACAGCTTGGGGAAACAAACTGTTGAAATGGCGAACATTGACAGAGTGATACCTTCTCCCTGAGGAAGCATCTCAAAGAAGGCCCCTGCAGGATGGCCTAATGCATTATTAGCAAGTTTTAAAGCTCGATTCAAAAGTCTAGCTTTATATGTAACCTCCAGGAGTGGCAAAGTACAGCCAATGATCCTGCTGGCTGAGCGAACCACTTTGTTCAAAGCCTTCTTCTCTTTCAAGGTGAGATTACCAAACCATACAGTAATACAACTAGTTAGGACACTCTCAATTACACAATAGTAAAAGTTCAAAAGAATCTTCGAAGCCTACGTAAAAAGAAGAGGCGCTGTCTTGCTTTCTTAGCAATTTTAGTTGTATTAGAGCTCCAGTTCAAATCATGCGAAAGAGTTACACCTAAAAATTCACATTTCTCAGTAATCTGCACATCGGAGTCATGGATAGTAAGAGGCACATGATTCCTATTGTGACAAAAATCAATAACAAGTTCACATGTTTTTGAAGTGTTCAAAAGCAAGTTATTTTCCTTGCTCCATTAAACAACATTCTCCACCTCCTCGAGATAATGAGATTCATCGTTTGAACTAATCAGCACATTGATAGTTGTGTCATCTGCATATTTGATTATCACATTATTAGCATTGGATGCTTCAAGGTCATGAGTATACAATGTGAACAGTAGGGGGCTCAAGATACACCCCTGCGGTGAACCAGTGCTAACATACAACTCATCTGAAATACAACCATTAATTTTGACCCTTTGTGGTCGACAAGTAAGAAAATTAACAATCCATTTACAAATGGCATCATCGAGTCCAAGATATTTCAATTTATGAGAGAGCTTTGATGGGACCATTGAATTAAAAGCCGAACTGTAGTCTATAAATTGCATTCTAGCATATGATTTATGTACATCTAGATGCTTGTAGACCGAGTTCAAAGCAAAAGAAATGGCGTCTTCTGTTTTTCCTATATGCAAATTGTAGTGGGTCCACAGACACAGGGATTTGATCTTTAATAAAGTCCAACACCAACCGCTCAAAGGTTTTCATCAGGACAGATGTGAGGGCCACTGGCCGATAGTCATTCAGACTCGTCACGGGTGTCTTCTTTGGCACTGGAATTATTATTGATCTTTTAAAGCTAACTGGAACAGTGCACCTCGCAAGTGACATGTTGAAAAGATCAGTCAGAACAGGACTAAGTTGCTCGGAGCACAGTTTAAGGACACGAGGAGGAATACAGTCCGGTCCAGGTGCCTTCTTGACCTTCGTCCTGGACAAAATCCTCTGAACGTCCTCCTGAATGATGGTAAAACTCTGCTCATTACAAACAGGAAAAACAGCAGGTTCAACATTTCCAATTTCAAAACGACAATAAAACTTGTTTAATTTGTTTGGCAAGGATAGGTCATCATTAGTAATGAGTCCTCCTTTAGGTTTCCAAGCGATGATAGAATTTAACCCTTGCCACATACATCGTGGGTCCGCCTCCATGAAATGTCCCTCTATATTAACTCCATAGGCTCGTTTAGCAGCTTTAGTTGCTCGCTCCAAAGAATATCTGGACAACTTGTAAGCAGCAGCGTTACTTGATTTAAAAGCCACGGCCCGCTGTTGTATTTTCCTATTCACATCACCATTGTACCACGGGTTCTGACTAGCATACCGTTTTATTACCTTTTTTGGAACACAACAATCAGTGCAAAAGTCAATGTACCCAGTCACTGCATCACAATACTCATCCAGATTATCTGAATGGAACACAGACCAGTCAGTAGCATCAAAGCATCCTTGTAGTTTCTCTTCACTCTGCTTCGTCCAGCACTGAACAATACATGACGAGGGTTTTGATTGTTTATTCCTCTGTATATATGTAGGAAGAAGTAACACAGAGGAGTGATCTGATTTTCCAAAAGCTGGTCTGAGACTAGATTGATAAGCAGATTTTACATTGCTGTAACAGTGATCCAGGACATGTGCTCTCCTAGTTGGATGTTTAACATGCTGATAGTAGTTGGGAGAAACAGTTTTAAAACTGTGTTATGTTACCAATTACCAGTGTGTGTTAATAGGTCTGAATGGGCCAGTCTAGATGAAAGCCACATTATTAGCAGATGGTTCAGACAAGCAGCGGCGGCTCCAGCAGAACTTTCATTTACCATGTGATCTCTCCGTTGGTCTTATTTTCTTCTTTCAATCCAGAAGAAAATGTGCTGGACCCACTGATCTTGTCTCTATTAACATGTATACTTAATTTTCCACCAGCTTTATAGGAAAGCTTTTAGACAAGCTCATGCAGAGACTTTGAAATAAAAAAAGTGAATGGCTGAAATGAATGAACATGTAAGTGAGAAATTTCTGCTGTTCAAATGCTGACACTTGAAAGGTGCTCTGACACATGCAGCATACGCGCATGCATGGAGCCACTTATCAAATGGCTAAATGATGCACATTGAAAGCCCACGCGTATGCTAACAATTACACACAAAGGCTAAAACAGCAGCTTTGTGGGTAGCGAGGCCACAGCTACAGAGTTCTTAGATTCGATCCAAGCTGATGTTTCTAAGCAAAACACAAAAGCATTCACTTGGTGTTCAAGATGGCAGCATAGAAGGGAGTCCACTTCACTGAGTTCTGCACAGAAGCACTCATAGTTTCAACCATTTATACATACAAATAAATATCTTTCAATAGACTAGAAGTCTATAGTATAATAGTTTCTAATGGATCCATGGAATTTGAACCTGTTTTTATGACAATATTATGTCCAGTCAAGAATTTTTCATTGTTAACAGATGGCCCATGGGGTTCCTTTGGTGGCCATCTTGAATTGATGTCCAGATGAATGCTCAATGCAGTGTCCCCGGAGCTGTAGTTGTTCATGTGTCTACTGCTACATACGCAAACACACGCTTACACACACACACACACACACACACAGTTTTTAGCACCCATCCATCGTCAACTGCTTATCAGAAACCAAGCCCAAAACATCTGCTTTAAATGTAACATAACACCATCCTTCCCTTTTCCAATTTTCCTGATAGTTTTTCTCGTACTTGCATTTTCCAGCTGCCATTCGTATTCTTTCTTCCATTATCTTTGAGCACAGCCCTCTGTAGAAGTGGATGGTGAGTGGTTTTGTGTAAAATGATCCTGACAGCAAACCTCTGCAGGTAATAAAGGTCACTTTGATGGGAGCTAATGTTGATCCTAATCAAAATACATTTAAAATGCATGTTTTCTTGAGGGAGGTTGCAAATTTGTATATGAGCATGTACTGTTTTCAACGCTAAGGCTGTGAGCACCAACCTTATGATCCTCAGAGAAGGAAAGTCCCCTCAGCCAATTACAATCAAAGTAAAAAAAAAGTCAGTGTGATTTGTGAAATTGGCTGTGATCAAGGCTCATACACGAATGCTTCTTCAAAGAGGCCAGAGATTTAAAGTGTTGTATTGGAATTTTGAAGGAGAGTTAATAAACTCTGTTGGGAACATGTACATTGCCTTCAGAGTCACTTGCCTTAATCTATTATGCTATTATGGTGAAGGTTCCTATAGTTAAGTGGTATTCAACTGCTTATGGAAATAATGTAGCAAAAAGTTAATGCATTTGATATTAATTTGTATTATTTCAAACGAAAAATATGGATGATACACTGCTATACAGAATTCACTTTTGTCAGGATTAATTACATTTTTGGAACACAATCCAAAGTTATATGAGGACAACATGCTTTGCTTTGCAATTAATAAAATTGATCCAATGGGACAGTGGTCTTTTAGTTGCATTACATTTACCTTTATTCATTTAGCTGATGCTTTTATCCAAAGCAACTTACAATTGCTATATGTCTGAGGTCACACACCTCTGAAGCAACTAGGGGTTAAGTGTCTTGCTCAGGGACACATTGGAGTCTCACAGTGGATTCGTACTCAGGTCTCTTACACCAAAGGCATGTGTCTTATCCACTGTGCCAATCCTTGCATAATATTAACAAAGGGTATCAGTGGTGTTGTGATCTCTTCAATAACGTCAAACAGAGCTGCAGACAGAATGTTGTTGATGTATACATAAGCTATCCAGGCACCCCCAGAGAGGAGATGATGCACTTCCATCTTATTCCTCTGCTTCCTGGAATTATAAAGCAATAACCTGTTAATGCTTTCCATTTACTGTGTATTTATGTCGGTGTAAAATGTGTCACAGTACCAGGAAAGTCAATAGACTGAAAGAAAGCATGCAGAGAAACAACAAACTTAAGTTACGTAAGAGAATCATATGTTGCATATTTGCTTTACATTTAACTTTCTTCTGAGTAAACTCCTGTTTTACTATTATGTTCTATAGATGCCTGGTACTTTAATGGACATAATCATCAATGCAAAACCCTAAAATGATGATGACTTTTTCCATGCTTACTCTAGTTAGATTGGGGGGGGGTGGTGATGGCGCATAGATAAGATGCTTGCCTATCCACCATTGTGTCCCAGAGCAAGACACTTAACCCCTAGTTGCTCCAGAGGCGTGCGACCTCTGACGTGTATAGCAATTGTAAGTCACTTTGGATAAAAGCGTCAGCTAAATGAATAAATGTAATGTAAATGTAATGTAGATTTTCCCTTTCTCACGTCCAAGTCAGTCAGCTAACTGAAGGTGTTTTAGTCCATTTAGATTTTGCCACAATCTCTGTGAGCCAATCATGTTGCTGTCGTACTTTCACTCAAGAGACCAGTGTTCATTTCCCATGTGAAACCAAAAGACTACGTTGACTTCTCAACTAAAGTAAGGCCACATAACGTAC
The DNA here is from genome assembly GCF_014851395.1 of Micropterus salmoides. Lineage (NCBI taxonomy): Eukaryota > Metazoa > Chordata > Actinopteri > Centrarchiformes > Centrarchidae > Micropterus > Micropterus salmoides. Next base: position 6,285 of record NW_024042271.1, read on the forward strand.
ATAAGCTATGTGAGCTGTGTAACATATCCCAACCCACCCACCCACTTTAACCAGCCAGTCCTCACCAGAAAGAAAAGCCATATAGGATGATTATTCTGCTGCTTATTTTACAACCCCTATTTACATTTATTGATAAGCCGTGACCCTGAGTGGCCTAAACCTAACCAAGTAATTTTGTTGCCTAAACCAAACCAACATGCGAGTGTTTCACAGAGTTAACTGCATGTCATTTTACAATGTTAACCACATGTTTTATTTTGAAAGTCTAACTGGGTGCTGCATTATTGTTAACTTGACTGCGGAGCCCTGTCCAGAAATTATGCTTAAGGGGTACCCAGTGTGTTAAAAATGACTCCGAGGGTTCTTGACCAAGTGTCCAAATGTGACAACATGGGATTGAGAAAGTGTTAAAACTGCAGCAAGTGGTTAAAGACTCTGTGAAACAAACATTTTATCTTCCCAACATTAACTGGCAGTCAAACAATTAACTAATAGTGATATCGCAAGCATGACAGTACCAAAATTGATATTTCTATGTATTTTTGTGGGTTTTCTTGTGCATTTCAATCTTACTGTTTTTTTTTCCCCCAGAGGCCTCACACACTCAAAAACATCCTTACGTAAAGGAGTTTACATTGTCAGAAACCAGAACCAGTATAGTCACTGGATCTCTGTATTATTTCCTTTCTTCCACAGGCATACAGTACAGTACTAAGAATCTACTAATGCATGTATAAAATGACACATGTTCTTTCCCTTTCTTTCACATCAGTCATATCATGCCCACAGATATGCAATAAAATAATCTCAAGGATTAATTCTTAATAAAGAGATTATTTTATGCATGTGGAAATGTGATGCAAACACATAAATGGAACAAATATGTTGACAACTTGTGAAAATCCTCCTTAAAAGGGAATTATCTGAACATATAGAGGGAGAGATTTTCAAATTGTAGAAATTTAGCTGTTATCTCTGGTTGCTTAGTGACTAATTCACAAAGCGAAAACCTCCTTTAGGGGGCTATTTGCATATGCAAAGCACAGAGATAAGGGAATAAACAATCTCTGGCTGTTTGGAGTGGTGTGTGTGCTGTATGTGGTTGTGTGAACAAGACTGACATGGATCACAGAATATGGAGGAGCAGAGTGCATCAGCAAGGCGTCCTGCCATTCTCAACTAACTGCTGCGTGTGGGGAAATAGCATGTCACTGTGTCCACAAATTCCATTTGCATGGAATTTCAACATGGATCACTTAAGTGTGTGTTTGTGTGTATGTTTGTGTGGGACTGGAGAGCACACAAATTTGGTGGAACTCAAATTACTTTTTAATTAAAGATTATTCTGTTAAAGAATAAAATAAGTGAAATGTTTGCAGGAAGACTAGTCAGATATATAATATAAATATGGTAACTGCGAAGAAATAGTATTTAGTATCATCACATTGGAAAAGAGAATGTTGCATTATAAATGATAAAAATACACCCAGAATATTTGTCATTTAAATTGTAATCTTAAGATTTCAGTCTTGGCTGATTTGGCAACGACAAACAGCTACATTGTCAGAAATAAAACAGGAGAGCAACTGATGGATCTATTTACAGTTCAACCAAACACATTTTTTGTTAATCATGGCAGTTGTTTATCTTAAACTTTACTCAGACCCACCTATGGTACAAGAAACTTTGTCACATCCAACACAAAGTCCCCGATTGACTGTTGATTTATGTCAAGCTCACAAATTGCAAGCACTTTCTTTGTTTTATACCTTACCAGCCTTTTTTGTCACTGTCGTATAACCTTTGGTTGGACATCTTATGAGTAGCTTAACAGGCATAAACAGTACTACTGGCTGAAACAAATGCTTCCAGCCCAATTCACAAACACATGCACAATTGTACATCCTCAAGAAGGGGAGAAAAACAAGCTTGTTGTGTGTGGTTGTGGCTTTCACAGTGTGCACAGCCTCAGAGACACTACATTAAAACATGTATTAAATACATGTAGAACCAGAACATCCTGTCCTGTGGGTGTGTGTGTGTGTGTGTGTGCCAGAGTAACAACAAGAGAGAGGAATAGGGTGCAACAAAAAACAGGCTGATAGACACAGAATAGGACCTGCAGGCAATTTGCATACGTGTGTTTGTGCATGTGTGTGTGCTGACGTCAGTGCAATCACATAACTTCTGATGCACAGCAAACAAAGAGCTGAAGTGATAGATGAACACTGGCAGGCTTCACTGACTAAATGCTGGAACATTAGTGTTTGCCTGCTGCATAAACAGCAAATGTAACTGCACTCAATATAATAGATGATAATGTATGGAGTTGTGGCTTCCATTATTAAAGGGTCTCTTTAATCACACGTAGAGCTGTTTTTTTTAAGGACTAGCAGACCTTGGATGCAAAGAATAATCTATTAAATGGCTTAAAGTTGCAGAGACAGTAGTTTACATACATGAAAAATATACATATACAGGTGGCCTCTTCCTCAGCATTAAATATAGTAAGTAGAGGGGTTTCATATCAGGGGTATCATAGCTCATGAGTTGGTTTTTCTTTCCTGCTAGCTCTTTATGCTTCACTGTCTTTATGGTTCTGAGTTGACGATGATGGACTGATTGTCCCGAATGTCCTGATCTGATGGATTATGCTCCCTTCAGGTAAAGGTTGGAAATACCAGAAGAACTCTTCCAGGATACATAGATATAGCATATTATTATCCTCTCTTTTTAATATTTGTGAGAAAGGTAAACAGGTATCTGACGGTCACTCGTGATTGGCCAGTCTAGGCCATATTTCTAGGGCTGTTTTATGTATGTATGTATAGATTCTGTGCCAGGCCAGCTGTCCCTCCTCTATCAGAGTTCACCAGCAAATCAATAGGTGATTAGTTTTATTCAAAGTGACTCTGGGCCAGTGAGAAAAACAGAGACACAAATTTCCACAAAGAACAAGGGAGAGAAACACATAATGTCACATAATGGAAGTCATATCCTTGTCCCAGTTTTGTTAAGAATCAATGAGCCTTACTGTGCGTTCACTGTGGGGACAGACATGCTTCAGTTCTGTTCATTAAGCCCTTGATATAGTGTCCCATTCGTGTGTATCTCCGCGTATGTGTTTGCATAACCCACTCTGCCACGATTTCATAACCACGTTCATCTCGGACATTGCTGCCCACTTCCCACACCGCTGAATATTGATGGAGCTACATGCCAGAATTACATTTGCTCTGCTTAGATGATGCTTCCTAAAAAGCATTAAATGCATTCCCAAAATATATCGACCAGGGAAGAACAACAAATAACTCATCCAAAAGGCCACAAAAATAATAATTATCAAAATGAGAATGTTGTATAATATTTTGTACCGCTTTTGGTTGGTCCTTTTAGTAACTCTCACTAGAGTTGCCGTGGGTGAGAACTCATAAATTATCTTGTTTCATACTTTTCTTATTCTAATATACTGACGTTTGAGCTTCTGATTGTAGTGTTTGTTATGGCAGAAAATTGTTTCCTCTTACATTTAATCTTTTATACATGTTCTTTTATTATTATTATTAGTATTACTATTATTGTTTATATATATATATATATATATATAAACAACAATATATATATATATATATATAGTTTTTCATCCTTAATCTTTTCTCTTTTGGTTAACTTTGTCTTTATCATTATACTCATTATATTAGTCTGTCCACACCTGTTTGAGTTTAGGTGAGAGCTTTGAGATTGTTTAGTGTTTTCCTTGCTTGTTGTTCCTCTCCTGCTCTGTTCCCCAAAACATAGAAACCTAGACTGATGATTATGCATCCCTTTGCTCTGGGCCAGATGCCCAAATCTGCCCTGGGCGTCATGTCTCTGGACCAGCTGTATATGTGTAGTACTTCTCTGTTTATTCTCTTTTATTAATAAATTCTTCAAACACAACAGTTTGTTGTTACTCAATTATTCCTAACCAGCAATATACAATTTACACAACAGTGTTCGCTTGATTTTAACCTTACAAGTCCAGGAAATTGGTGTTAATTTTGAAAATAGACAGTGAGTGACTACCCTTTCCGGTAGTCTTGTGCTTTCTCGTCTCTCTCCTCTCTCCTCCTATCACTTCCTGCAGGTGTTCCTGGCTCTGGAGCTGTGGATTCTGTATCTGTGGCTGCGGGTCACCTGCTGCCCCCGTGTTCCTGCTCGACACCCTCTTCTATTGTGGTGTCCAAACAATAATGCTGTGATGATGTGTTGAGAAGAAACCCGCTTGACACTGTTCTTGATCATAAAAGTTTATTAAATCTAGGAGTTCAGCATCAATTACAAGCTCTGCAGCAGCTTGGAGAGTAACCCAGTCTTTCTGTACATCAAACATAGCTTATATAGGATATGTGTAGGTATCTGTTAGGTACCATAGAGGGGTTTGAGTCTGCAAAATAAAGCTCAAACCCAGAGAAGGGTACAATACTATTCTGAGGTAACAAAAACAAGGGGTTAGAGGTCAAATTCTATAGAAGGGTTCAGTCCCTACATAACCAATCACTGCTCTCCCCGTAGAAGTACACTGACCCTCTGTCTTGCTGCTACAGTGCTATTTTGAACTGTTATGAGTCAAATGCACAAATATTGGATACCACACTACAACTATTGTTAGTAGTCCTATTGTTATTATTGTTATTATAATTATTAACATTACGATTATTATCATTCACACTACTGTAAATATCTATATCATTTTTCATTTAGTCATTTAGTCTATAGCAACATCACCTTTACTGTCTGTACCTCTGTGTGTATATTGCGTAGACTGCCTCCCTGCCCTCTCTCTCCTTCCATCCCTCTCTTTTTCTCTCTGTTCCTCTCCTGCCTTCTCTCTCTCTCTCTCTCCTCCTTCACCCCCAACCGGTCGAGGCAGATGGCAGATGGTTCTGCTTGAGGTTTCTGCCTCTTAAAAGGAAGTTTTTCCTTGCCTCTGTCGCCTAGTGCTTGCTCTTGGTGGCAATTGTTGGGCTTCTGTAAATAGCATCATAGAGTATGGTCTAGACCTGCTCTTTTATGAAAAGCGCTGTGAGATAACTGTTGTTGTGATTTGGCGCTAATTAAATAAAATTGATTTGAATAGAATTTAATTGAATTGAATTGTTGTTGTTTTACAGCAAGACATTCAATTTTGGGTACGTTTTCGGTGTTTAGGAGACATAAAATGTGGGTAAAATAAACTACTTATTTCACTCAACATGTAGAGACATGGATGCAGGAAGAAGAGGTGCTGCAACCCCCTCACACCCCTGAAACCAGGCATTATAAAAACCATCAATTGATAATAAAAGAGAGAGAGATAGAGCTCATGCGGGTGAGAGAGAGCAGGAGCATGAATATGGACAGAAGTGTGGATGTGGTATAAAAACTTTTTTTGATCATGAAGCCTAATGTTACTCCACAGTTCTGTGGTTTATCATTGAAATGTATGAACTACACTGCAGACTAGAGTCTCTGCTATATACACTTCTTTCTTCTGTGAAACATCTGTATCCTCACTGTGCTGCAATATTATGAATTCTGATGAACTGGTTGTGTGTCACATCTCTCCCTTGTCCAGGCACCGTATCTCCCTCGTCATCTCCTTGTAGTTCTCATGCATTGGTTTGCTGTTGATGACTGTGTAGTTCCTGTAGCTGCTTTGACATACAGTACGTTGGGGTTCATGTCTCCTGCAGTATAAAACGTTCTCAAATTGAGGTAAATTGTTGTTAATAACTATTAGATATAAGTTTTCCTGGCCATTCAAATGAATACAAAAAACATGAGTATCGTGTACCATTTTAGTATGACGTCATTATATAGACTGACCTTCTCTCAGCACCCCCACCAGTGACTGACTGCTAGTAGGGGAGATTGCTCTTACAAAAAAATTTTATTACTATAGAGAATTATTAACAGAAATACTACATTTTTTGGAACACACTAGAAAAATACTATAATAATATATTAATACTATTGTTCTACTGATGGGCACATTAGCTTGTAAAATGCTTGAGGCCGCCACTGCTGATACATACATATGCATACACCCACAGGCACAAACCAACTCTCCGTCCTCTGGTTCTGTGCCAGAATCACAGACTACACAACTAGCTCTGCAATAGGTTACCGTATTCCACAGGCACAGTTTACCACCAGCTGTCTGTCTCAGTGTGTATGTGGCAATGTGTGTATGTGTGTGTGTGTGTGTGTGCTTTTAATCGGGATTGCATCCAGGCAAAGTTTTTTGCCTGCTGACAAGTGACATTTGATTTTCAAATTTTTGACATTTGTAATTGTGGGTCAGTCAACATGTGGCTGTCTACAGGGACCCAGCAGTTTTATGTGAATTCACTCACAGCCTCCCAGGCGGATAACTACAGTTGAGGACGCCTCCCAAATCTCACCAGCTATCTTATCTGTCTGTCTGGGCCTGAGGCTTCTATGTTAACTGTTTCTGCTGCAGCAGATTTTTTAATGCATTATCAATGAAAGATTCACATATTCTGTTCCTTTGCTTTTAGACATTGTATGTACATTATGTACATTATATGCTGGTACACAGGCAGGAAAGTGAGCACTTCAGATAAGGAACTGAGCAGCTTTGCAAACCTATTGCTGTTGTTTCAGAAGTGGGAGGGTTTGACACTATAAATAATCCATGGATGAATATGTGAGGCTTTTATGTCACCCATTTTCTCTCTATTTCTGTCTCTGCTCTCTCCGGACAGCGGGTGTCGTCTGCCTCTGCACAGGTTTATGCCACACCAAGGAAACAGAATGCAGCTTTTGCTTCATTTCCTGTCACCACTCTGTCTCACCACGATACTCACACAGTGCATCCTTTTTGAAAGCAAATGTATTTCAACGACTCCTTACCACCAGGAGAATTAAGTTGTTTCATAGTGTTAAAAGACTGTGTGATGTGTGTTGACATCTTATAGCACAGTAAAGCATATTTACCTCATCAGTGACGATTACTGCGTGGGCTTGAGGCTACTGTCATGCTGTTGCCATGACATCTGGAATCCACAAAAAGATTCTGTCGTGTTTGGTGCGAAAGGGGGGAGGCTTGTTGACAGAAACACACATACAGGAGCCCACGTGTAAAAGATGCACAGTCAAAGACACACACAGATGCATGCACACATTTTATCTACTTAGATAAAAGGGGGATGATAATCCCAGTGATGGCTTTTATGAAAACATACTGAGTGATTAGAGGTCATTACAACACAGCGTGATCCCAGGTAGCTAATCTTGATTACGTCCCTAAGCAGCCAATGACAGATTGAGTGGCTTTTAGTCCAACTTTGTGTCAAATCACATTCCCGGTCTGTCATTGCGGATGTTTTCAGATCCATCCTGAAAAGTCTCTTGGATTTCATATTAAGAGAGTATGGAAATATTGGGATGTGAAGGGATTGGGAAGTGTTAACAAATGTCAATGTCCCAAAAGAGGCTATTAAACTAGAGACCTGCGCTATAGCTTAAAGGGGCCTAAGGGGAGAAAGAAAGTAAAATAGAGAAATAGAGACCAATGATATAAGGTAAAAGACTAATTTATTATACATAAGATATAACAAAAATGCTAACGAGACATAAAGAGCAAACATGCAGACTTCAGGAGCTTTTATACAAATGTCAGTAAGCTAAGATGACAAACTACATCTTCCCATACAACCTAAACATATTAATGCACTTACTCTGTATGTGTGTTCTGTTTTATGAAGCTAGCAGCCAGGCATGCAGACATCATATGGTACAGAGTGTGTAATGAGTGGAGACAGTACTTCATGGATTTTTAAACACACACCCTGTCCCATGGGCATTCTACAAACTGAACATAAGGAACAGAATCTATGCCCATATTGTGACATTATGAAGGAGGATAACTTTTGGAGCTGACTTCCTGTGAACAATTCCACAGTAAAAACAGTATGACGCCCCCATTGTTAAAGCCCTCAGTGTGATAGAATGGGTTTGATCAGCTGTTATGTAACCACTGTCAGGCGGTTGCAATGGTAATCTGTGCAGGACACCACCTTTGAGAGGCACTGACCCGCCCCAGTTTGCAGCCACATGACTGCACTGCAGGCTAATGGGTTTACTGGATCCCCACTGGTGTTATCTTTTCATGTCTCACTCATTATTTGTACATGTGCGATGGCAGTGATTTTCTATGGACATGTTAACTAAAATACTATTGTATCAAACGGCTTTGTAATATATTGGTCTTAAACGTAAATTCTCCAGAGCCAACTTTGTCTTGAATAGGATGCCTCTGGCTTATATTTACATACGTATATAGGTTTGAGAAAAAAATATATTCTGCTTGTAAAATATATATTCATATTTTAAACATATTCATCACATACAAAAAGGCAGCCACGGGAGACAAGACTGAGAGTCCACGACCATGCTAGCAGCTCTGTGAGAGAACATCTGAACAGGCAGATGTTTAGCAGGTATAATGTTTACTATGTTCACTATTTTGGTTTCGCATGTTCCCGATGGGAATGTCATTCGAATTTCAGTTATTTGGTCAGGAAAAGTTGAGGAATCACCAAAGTCATCAACGTGTGCACCAGATATCATGGCAATCTATCCAATAGTTGTCAAAACATGTCAGCCAAAACCACACGTCAACTTAATGGTGGCGCTCAAAGAAAAGTCAGTGTGTCACCAAAGTCAGTAGGATTCATCGTCTGGGGGCCATGAATGGCTGTAAAGAATTTCATTGCAATCTATCCAATAGTTGTTGTGGTGTAGTTGTGGTGGAATTTGCTTCTGGACCAAAAATGTAAGAATGAGCATCACATCCACATAGGGCTCTATGAAGAAGATGGTAGTAACACTTTGCAAGAAACAAGAGAGGTAACCCATTACTGAGATCCCCTGGATGTAAAGTTCTCATATAAAAATTCAGTTTCAAGTCTGATGTAAGTAGTCTCTGAGTCACATTGCCACCTCTATGTGGTTTATGGATCTACTGGATGGCACAATATGCGAACACGGAGGCTGGATACTGGCTTTGTGAAATGTCCTGCAAATAAGACATTTCTGCATTTGGTACTTTTGTGTTATAAAACACACACTCTCGGACAGGTCTGCATGTTTTACCAATATATTGTAACCCACGTGGACATTAGATGAGGGAAAATGTGAATTCTCATGTCATGCAACTACAGCAATGAAAAATGTTGGTCATCCAATTTTAAACATTGTTAATATATTTAGGTCAACAGAAAATTCTTATTTTGCAGTGTAGATTCAAACTACGACAAGAAAGCTCTTACATTTAGAGTAGACTCAGCCTGACCTCTGTGCTATTCCTCAATGTTTCACATTGTCTTGATTTATTTGAAGTTTGTCCTGCCCTTTCAAATAAAACAGTGCCATGTTTATTTGAACAAGTCTTTTCGTTGAAGCTACAATGAATGTTTAACTAGTTTCACATGAAGCCATCTTAACAACTGTCAGTAAAGTGTCAACCATATTTTGACTTCCCAGAAAGCTAACATTGTGTCTACTGCTTCTAAGTTCCAATGAAAAACAAATAGTTTTCCTGTGTGGTACTGGCCTGTTGTTCAACAAACTACACCCTAAAAGCTGCTGCTGTAATCAGCTGCTTTCTTGCTTAACCGGCTCTCAGATTTGGCACGGTGCTGATGCTTTGAGTTGTTTGTACCAGAAAGATTTGGCTGGAGGGATTAGAGTTAAAACCTTAAACAAGTTAAGTCAGGTGAGTGCCAATTTACCAAATTTATTACATCAAGCATACGCAACCTTACTACATTTTAGAAATCCAGAATCCTGCTGATGATACGTTTTACAGCATATAGGAGAGGAATTCAGGGTGGTTTCTGATTATTGATAATCTCCCTTTTCCAATGTAGACACCAATGGGATGATTTTTTTTTCATTTCAGTTTAAGAAGAATTTAGCAATGATTTTACTGTAACTACAGCAAAACAAACAGAGCATAACATTTGAGACAGTGCTTTACTTTACTGATGTAAAGGAAACTGTACAGAAAGTCACAGCATCTGTACAGGAAGTCACAGCATTTTAAAACTGAATTTTCATCTTGCTGACTTTCGGCAAATTCTTAAGGTTCACATATTTTTGAAAAGTAATTACTTTAGTAATTACTCAATCTCAAAAATAGTTACAATACTTGTTACATTACTTTTTTTACTTAGCTGTCAGCTTTGTCAACAAGTCTAAAGCCAAAATGCACATCACATCTGTATTTAACACGTGTAGAGATAGAAAATGGGGCATTGTGTTTAGCAAGCAGCAAGTCCACAGTGTGGATTACTGATCGTTAACAGCTAGCTTAATGTCAGCTATGACAACAGCACACAAGTATTTTATATGAGGTTCACACACCCTTAACTTGGAACAAAACTAGTTAATTCCTGAACATTGGCTTGCCAGTGACTAATGTTAGCAAGCCTGCTATGAACACACAGCATGTAAATAAGAAAACTTAGTGGCAGTTTGACTAGGTGTAGGTCAACTGCTACACCACACCTTTAGCCCCTACGTCAAGCTAACACACACCAGATCAGATTCTCTACTGAACACAGAAACAATCAACAGTCCAACAAACTTCTGGGACGACCACACCGCCTAGTCGAATGAATGGAGCTGGTAGCAGATCATGGAGTGGCACTTTACAATATGGCTCGCTCTGTAATGTTAGTGCATAAAAATAGGATTTAGTAGTGCGTTTTTGTCCCAAAGATCATGGGGTCAACAAAAACTATGAAATACAGAATCTTTACGTCGGAAAACTACTCGCATGTAAAGGTTAAATGCAAAAATGGCCTTGAGTTTTCTTCATTTATGTAGCACGTTTCTTTTTACTACCTTTGAGTTTTTAATTTAGCTATTCAATACTATTTAATGACTTACAACACCATGCGTAAGTGAAAATGTGAGTCCAAGGCCAGGTTTACTTTTCAGCACAAGATGTGTTAGGTTAATAGAAATATTTGTTAAAAGCCTTTTTTAAGATCAGGCTACAGGCAGCTTGTTGAAATAATAACTTGTTGAAATCCTAACGTTGCAAGTACAAAGCTGAAGGTAAACTTTAATGTTTAATGTAACTTTTCTTTTCTTTGATGCAGAAACCACAGAAGTCACTTTTATTTTCAAAACTTAGGTCACCTGTATAGATTTCTCAGACTTTTGACTTGTGAAACTCATTCTGTCATGAAAGTACTTATTGCAGGACTTTGTAGGCTAATCCCCGTTTACTTTAGGGAATGAGACGTGGAGAGGAGGGCATGCAAGAAGCAAAACAGACCCAAGAAGTTCTGAAACACGACAGGAGGAGTCAGACCTAATCAGTGAATGCAAATGCCATCCCCGCACCAGCCTCGGGTGCCGCCGTGACTATGGATGCCAAGAATGTGTGGAACTAATCCTCAGGATTTGGTATGCTTTCCCCCTCACCTTCCCTCTGCTTTAAACTCCTCTCCCCATCTCCCTTGTCTGTCTTGTCGCGCCAATTTTTCCTCTGTCCTGAATTTTCTTTTCTCCACATTTGATTTTTATGTTCATATACAGATGCCATCCATAACCTTCTTTCCATTAATCTGTTCAGTGGATCCTGCTCACTTCTACCAATTTCCCACCCTCTTATATTTCCAACAGTTTGATTTCTAGCCCCTTCTTGTCCTCATTTTGCTTGTCACTCACTCACTGTCTCCTACTTTTCCCCCTGCCTCCTCACTCATTATCTCTTTCCTCTCTCCCTCTCTACCTATGGTGACTTCAGTCCCTGCAACATTTCCCCTTTCCTGTTCTACTTCTCACCCTCCTAGTTCTCCCCTCATCCTCTCTCCTCTGTTACCATGACACGCTCACATTGGCAAGGTTCTAAAGTTCATTTGCACCTCTGCAGTAGACTCCACTGAACCATTTCAAGGGTCACAGCTTTGACTTTGGAAGAACAGCGCTACTATGGCAACAAGGTAAGAGGCATGTTGAGTTACCACCTCCACCTTAGGTCACTAACAGAGAAAAGGTTATTTTAGAAGAGACCATGGTTACAGTTTGAGACTGTGTGGTCAGTAAATACTGTGGCACAAATTCATGTGCATCAGCAGAAGCCATAAAGATTATGGCGCTGTCATCCTGGCCACATAATACAATTATTTTTAGCAGTGCTGGGACTGTGGTGTTGATTAGGGGTTATGGTTATTTTGGGGCCACAAACATTCCTACTCAGGACCACCCAAGGCCTCAGATTGGCTCTGGGTTTCAGCTTATTTTTTGTCATGAAATACTTAGAAATATCTCTTAAACTATTGGTTTAGGTGTTCCCCTCAGGATGAATTGTAATAACTTTGGTGACTCCCTTACTTTTCAACTTGCGCCTTCAACAGGTCAAAACTTCCAATACTTTATGACCAAATATTTGTAAAACTAATGACATTTCCATGAGTCTTAAGGCTTGTGCAGAATACACAATTTTCAGCGTCGGTCAGTGGCCGTGCTGTTCACACTTGTGACGGGAGTCTTAAAGTCGTTGTGGCGTTCACACTACGTGACTAATCGGTTACAGGGGGTCACACACTACACGAGCTGACAGTGGCTGTGTCACCCGACACAGGTCTCCAAACCAGGTTTTGTCAAGAAAACACACTTGAAATGTGAAAAGGGAAATGACACAAACCTACACACAAAACAGCTCTTGTTTGTTATTACAAAGACAGCAATTACCTGCACACTCAGGTAGCAGGGAGTGTCTGAGCTACAGAGAGAGCTGAAGGTGAGTAAAAAAGTGTTTTGCGGTAAAAAAGTAGCTGCATGCTCTGCCAGCTGCTTGCTCTCATTGGCTGGATGTGAATGTCGAGTTGGCCGACTCCGCCAGATATTTGGCATGCAAGATATCTGGCAGACGTCGGCGATGTGTCAGAAATGTGTCGGGGAGCCGTTTTGACGCGTTGTTGAGTAGTTCACACATGACGACTGTCGCCGAGCTTGGTGAGCGGCAAATTAGGCTAAAAATCGTGTAGTGTCAACTAGGCTTTAGCTGTGCTTTCTGTTTAGTGCTAATTAGCTAATTAGCTAATGTTAGCATGCTAACACACTAACCTAAGTTAGTGAACATGGTAAACATTATACCAACATTAGCATGTTGGTATAATGCATTGCCCTTGTGATTTGTAACCATGCTGACATTAGCAGGTAGCAGCGGAAACCACTTCTTCTTCTTTTTAATAGCAAATTGCAACCGGACAGAAAATTACTACCAAATTAACCCAATGAACATAGTGATGGCTTCTATCTGATAAGAGTGTAATAATACTTAGTGGTTCAATGGAGCATTCGTTGCAGTTTCCCTCCCCTACCAAGACGGTCCAACAGCAGCACCTCAGACCTCTCTCCTGCAGGTATTATCACCGCCGCAGATTTTGGTGGACTGCTATGGTGAAATAAGTGAAAGCCCATGTAGCCTATTTCATACAACGGGACCCACTACTCATGCTCAAAACCCAGTGGCTCACAGAACTGTGGCCACAGGAAGGAGGACTGCAGTTGGACTCTTCACTGCCCTTCTGCTACACCATTAGGATACTCATAATGCACTGCATTTTGCCATAATTGTCAGTGTGAAAGCACTTATGCACTTAAAATAGCAAGTGTAAATACGAAGAATGCAAATTGAGATAATCACCCCAAGCATAAAATGTAGAAAGTGGATGGGTTTTATAGATAGGTGCTCTTGGCTCATGTGCCAAATCACTTGTTGATGTTCTAGCCTAGTTTAGCCTCTAGAACAGCTGTAAATCTGAGAAAACCTGTGGTCAGCAGAAATTGGGCCTTGTGCCTGTGGTTCCAGGTAAGAAACTTAATTAATGTGACAATAAACAACTGCCAAATGGCAAGCCGGATCAACAAAGTTAAGCAATTGGACAATTGAGGCTGTTATATCACACTTAAAATTAGCCAGCATTGCCCCAAGGTGAGCCTCACTATGGAAACACCAATATATCTGGACTGGATGGCCTCTTGCCTCAATGTCTGACTCAGCAAGATCAAATAAGGAAATCCTGTTTGAACTGGAAAACAATCTGTTTCTCCGAAGGACCTGAAAACTTAATTGTTAAATTGTTTGGTGTGTGTGTGTTTATGCTGTGCAAGTTGGAGCAAGTAAGTTGCTGGCAGGGAGAGTAGAAAAGAGTACCAGTAAGTGATGAAGACATAATAAAGGAAAAAGTAGGACCTGTAACTCAAAACACTGATGTTTTCCTTGTGTTTTAAAAGACAATATTAAGAAGCCTTTCTTTTGGTTGCATTACGTATTATATTTCTTTTTCATCACTTATATTACATCTTACATGTCTCAAACTTGTGATGTACTTGCAGTAGTTATTAAATCCTGAGTACAATTTAAAAATATAATAATTTTAAGTTTTATTAAATTTTGAATTTATGTTCAACGTGTCTCTGAGCTGGCCACATGGGCAGACAAAAGTCAAGGCCACCTGATGCCTAAACTCTGGGTGCTCTCCCTCCCATCACTTTCCTCTGTCACTTTGGTAGGTTTCCTCTGTCTGTCATATTACAGGGCAGACAACTGGACTGTGACTCTTGCGTCACAGTGGGCCAAATCCAGGTGGCAACGGCAGAGTTTAAGTGGCATTACCACAGAAAACATTTTCCGAGTCTTCAGAGATGAAAATGGAAGATTCCATGCACTCACGCTAACAGTGCTGCTGTCAAAACTGCAAGGTTGGTATAGATGTGTGAGGAAACAGGAAGCATGGAAAGCTGACCTGGCCAACATTTATGGAATGCCTTCAATGTTATTTTTCAGCTAATCTTTCACTCCAGCTATGTGCTCTGTTAAGTCATATTACTTCCAGTGTTTTATTGCCTTTCAGTCTTGCTTTCCAGGAAGAGGAAATGGAGCAGTAATGATTTGCAGTTTGAGCTTGACAATAATGGAATCTCAGTTTTCCATGTATTCATGGTTGGAGAAGCAGATTGCATTTAGCTAGAGTGAAAATGGGAGTTTAGCTGAATAATTTACAGCCAGCAATCAAGGCAGATTTCAATCATTCGAAACCCTGAGTATGCTATTATCTTCAGTTTGCACTGAATTAACACACATGGACAGAAATTAAATCATATTTGATTTAGTAAAAAGGTAAAGCCTGTTTCATTTTTAATTTCCGACTTGAATTGATTAAAATGACACTTAACTTTCCCCAATTGTCCAGATAAAAAACTTTTTTATCAATCTCATAAAAAAGTAGCAATATATTCACACAGAGGCCTTTATTCAGTTTCAGTGTATGCCAGGAAATGTGGTGAACTAGTGCACACACCCTATTCAAATATTCTTTCACATGCCTTTAAAAACATTTTTATCATATAGACAAAGAATCACATCATCCTGGCCACTGACAGAAGACAATATTCACTCTCATGCATGACACAAAACATATGTGCACACACTTTAAATCCACATCATTACCACATACTGAAAACATGAAGCTATTCTCTTGCTTCAGGGACTGCTACATGTGTCCTGTGATGAACAGGAGAACTATATGTTATCCATGCGCGATCATGCAATTAGCATCATAGTTTGGCACTTTGACATGCAAATCAGCCCCCTCTTGTATGTACAAGTGCAATCTAACACATATTTATGGCGCAAATGAACAAATGCACTGCACCACTTTGGTCTCCAAACAAGATTATTCATGCATCTTTCTTTTTTACGCATCCATTGTTTGCTGTCTTTCTGTGTGTCCCTAGATGGCGAGATGCTTAAGATGTTTAAGAGTGTTTTTGTCAGACGGTCCCTTGTGTTCATGTTTGCCCACTACTACATTTACATTTTGAAAAGGTTTTTCTGGATTTGTAAATATTGCTGGTAAGGTCTAACATTGTACAAGCACATTTAATATTAAAACATGTTGTTATGTGGATCTGAATTTGCATTGAAACAAAAAGTAGCCTTTTAAGCCTGAAGGCCTAAAAGAGAGAGAATTAATGGAAAACAAATCCAGGTCACTGATGAAATTTAAATTTATGAGCATGGTGCAAAACCTACTAAGTATTGGCCTAATATTTCAGCTTGTTTAGTCAGTTGCCCCCGTAATGCCCTACATCTGTCAACTTCTTAAGAACACCACACTTCTGCTCTCCCACTTTGGCACTTCCTGGACAGGAGTGTGTCTGCATAGTAACAGGGCCTGCCAAAGGATGGGGAATAATGGTACGTGTGTGTGTCTGTGTCTGTGTCTGGTGTGGAGGCTACAGTCTGCAGGGGGTCTGTTCCTCTTCACTGGGCACAGAGATACTGTGTAAACAACTCAGCCAATCAGACAACACGCTGCGGTAACCACCCATGCCCTGACAGTAACCTCACCAACACACACAGGCACACGCACACTGATGCGCGTGACCAAAGCCAGTCAGAATGGGTGTAAGACACACGTACATGGACACACACACATGTAGAGTACACCATGAAGTGCTAGAGGACAAACAGCAGAGATGTTCATGACACTATCTGACCTCATTTCAGTGTGAGTGTGTGTGGGGGGAGGCAGACAGACATACATTAGTGATGGCGTTAGGTCTGGGTCCCACACGACCAACATAATGGCACACACGCACACATATTGTGCTCTAAAAAGGTATTTCACAGTACATAGTATCCACCCCCACCCGGGCACAGGAGCATGTGTGGTGTCGTCGCCTCCAGAAAATACAGTGTGAAAACTCCAGCACAGCTTGTTATGTTGTTTGTCCTCCTGTAAGTCCTTGTTTGCTGCTGTTTCATTCCTCTGGAAGGAAGCCATGATGAAATCCCTGTGCGGACCACAGGATCCCATCGTCCTCGCCTGTCCTTGTCTGCTGGAGCAGAGTCGGGAGGATGAGGAGAGGTGTCCTGAGACAGACAGACAGAAAGACAAATTAATTAGTAATTAAAGACTGTGACAGAAACGTGTGGGTCTTATGGGTGTTGTGAGAGAATATGCAGACAGAGCCAAGAGGACAACTTGCTGCTGTCAAACTCTCAAAGTCTCTTTGTCTTCATGTAGGTTTCAGTGTGAGAATGTTTATGTGATATATAAAAATAAATAAAAAATGCATGGAGAGAGGATATTTTGTCAGATTGTTTTACAAAAAAAATAAAAAAAATAATTCTTATTTGTAGAGCACTTTTCAAAAACAAGTTACAAAGTGCTTTAACAAGTGTAAAGAATAAACAAAAACAAGATAAGAGCATGAAACATTGAAAAGACTAAAATACAGAAATATTAGTATTGTACACATGCCTGGAGTATTTTTATGGTGAAAACATTAGCCTCAGTATGGGCCTGCACAACGGGAGAACACACTTCTGACTTGGATCATAATGTGAAATCAATTTTTAAATAAAAAGTGACATAAGCTAAATTTTTTAAACACACTGTCTGTAAACTACAGTGTCCCAAAAATCCAAGCGTTAGTAATAGTAGTACTGGCACAGGTAAAAACGGCAACATTTTCAGTATGATGCAACAGGCCATGCCTTGTACTTTCCACTGTCCAAAATGCTATGTCAGTCTGGCCCACTGCATGTCCCTTTGACCTTGGTAATGTTGTTCTCTTTGCTAAAGCAAAATGGAGAAAACTGGAAAATGTACACTGAACCAATAATTACGACACCAAAGCATCTCAGGCACGTTGGATTCTACAACAGAGAAATCATGGATGAAGGCAAGGCTGTTTGCTGACTTTGTAAAATGCCTCTGCCATTACTGTATGTAATAGTTCAAATTTGTGTAAACTTGATTTTTTGAAACTGTGACAGCCATAGGGATAATAGCATTTACGCTACTTTTTGCTAAAAATCCAACAATGAAATGCGTTGATAAACGTGACACCACCCTGTCTAATGGCTCAAATTCAAATGACAATGATTCCTAAGAATGCACAATTTT
>NW_024042272.1:0-38426 GCF_014851395.1 Micropterus salmoides
AATCATGTATATTTTGCTCTGCTCTGCAGTGTGAAATTAACTCACTGGCCAAGCTTAACCTGTAAAACTTTAACTGCAAATAGTGGCCTCAGGATGTTCCACTCACACAAATATTCATAAAAAACACATAAAGACTGAACCCATGTTAAAAAAATCCACAGTTTGAGGTCCATATATTTTATGCTGATGTTGAGTTGTCTAACTTATTCAATGTTCTAGGTTTATGGACATCACGGCCCTGCCTGAAAGAAAACAGGCATATATAATTGTAGTATGTCAGTTTGCCAATTTTATTCCTTAACAGCATCTTTAGCTCCTCCTACTAAGTTTAACGCAACCAATACAACCATTTCTTCCTGGCGAGCAGTGAAACTCAAATTATTTTTGTCAGTGAAGGTTTATTGTATCCAGAAAGTCTCCCCATTTGACAAAATGACATGTCAGAGAAGAGTAACACAAGGCCGGAGTCACTCCTAACATGAAGTGTGGTTAACGGAAGAGATGAAGAGTGGCTACAGGATGATTAATATGACAGCACTCTTCCCATTCCGTCTTTCCCTTTCGATCGTTCTTTGCTCAGCTCAGAGTAGCAATGATATATTAAAAGTGCCTGTTTAAGTGTCTTTTTTCCTAAAACAAATACACAGATGTATGTTTAGGTCGAATATATCAACAGAAAATCAGTAAGATGATTAAGAAAAGAAAGGTTATTGAGAAAAGAAAGAAGAATCTATAAATTTTACATTTTTTCAAGGACTTGCAGATTTCAAGCTCAGTTTCAAGCTCTTCTTTTCTTTGCCAAATTGCATTATACACCTGCCCCCTTTAAAGGACTGATGCTGGATTTATAATGACATTAGAACTACACTTTCAAGTGTTAGGAATCAAGCAGCGGACCGTGGTGGGTTCTTTGGATTTTCATATTGAATTAATCGCTCCTGTGGAATCGCGACCTTCGCTCAGTGTGTGGATGGAAGGTTCTCTTGATTCGTCTCTCCTGCTAGGAGCCCTGCGGGACCTTGGCTGGTTAAACATAGCTGGGTTCATGCAGGAATAAAGGCTAAGGTTAGCTTTGATGGCACATCTCATTTCTCGTGCAGCAGTCAGCACTTTGAGAGCTGGAGGGAAAATTAATTGTGGCACGTGTTGCTCACCCTGCTTGAGTTGAAACGACAGCTCTGTCATTTATCACTAAAGCCTCAGCAGGAAGTGCAGAGATAACCCTGTTTTGGCTTTGCTTCCTCAGTATAGAAAGAACATCAATTCATTCAGCATGTTACCAGCAATTGCTTTCTGTAGGGAGACTCCAGGCTCAAGTATATTTCTTGATATATTTTTTTTTTTTACAGCCAGTACATTTAAAGTTTAAACCAATACCATTGTACTGTAAGTAAGAGTTGAACACAAAGTTGATATTTATTTAGTTTATTCACAAAAGTAGTGTGACAACCCCATTTTGTGTGTCTACTCTGCATTGCCTGCTTGTGTTTTCTCCTCCCCTTGCAGGAAGTGGACTGGCAGAGTGCAGATCATTACTGATGGCTGATTATCTGGCCTACAAAGCTGGCCAGTTCAGTCTGACTTGCTCTCTCTCAGCTCCCCCATGGTCTCCTGGCTTAGTTGCTTGCCTTGTCTTTTCTTTATAAACTATTTTCCACTCACACTGGCACTCACATATATCACTGATTGATGATACTGATTGTTCACAGGACAGCTAATCTTAAACGCATGAGTGAACTGTTAATTATCTGCAAAAACACAGCAACCCAGTGATGAGGCTAACGTCAACCTGATGTGAAAAGGAACAAAACATGGAGCGGAGCAGCACAATAAATTCCTGTATCCCGCAATTTTAATACGTTTTAATGATGGTCGTTTACCATGGTCAAGATCACATTTGATACATTTCGTGTGCGTATTGTATTTTTTACTGTCTTTTGTGCTGCAGGCTTGCATGTCTTCCAATTTATATTCCAGGATGTGATGTCTTTTGGGAAGTTGTCCAGCAGGAGGGTGTGGATTTTTTTGACGGACAGTGACTAAATATATTTTTTAAAGCCGGGGCATTTGTATGGATGTGGCATTCAAAGCTTATCAGACAGCAGCCTGTTATGATGAAATCTGAAACAATGTAAACAGATGTAACGTTACTGTAGAAACTGATGTATGACACAACTTAGCCTCAGTTTTCATTTTTACATTACAAATAGTGGTCTGAGAACTGGTTCATTGTTTGAGTTTTGTTTAAAAGTGCACTATTCGAATTCTGTTGTATAATGTTAACACATTATGTATGCAGTAGTAGTGCAGGAGTAGTGATTGAGGAGAGCTCGATACACGTGTTCCTACTGTAACTGTCAGCTAACAAGCTCAGGGTCAGTCCAGCTACAAACCCAGGACTGCAGTTTGACAAATGCAGAATCTAAAATCAGCCCTGGGCTTTTAAATGAACTGGGCATACATAATGTCCCATCTGTGTGTGTGCCAGTGTGTGTTCATGTCTCCATGTGATCTGATTCAACTTATCACTAAATAAGGAGTGAATTCCTCACATCCGTGTGAATCCCTAAGCTGTACAGCTACATGTACCCTGAAGATAACTGAAATCATTATCTTTCAATTCTGTGTGGATGTTTGTGTGTGTGTGTGTGTTGAAAGGGCAACTTAAGGTTGAGCAAGCTCAGTAACAGAGGCGTTACCGCTTGGATCGGTTCATGCAGAGGCAGTATGTGATGAATGGGGTTTACCAGGCCAGAAGACAAGGGCTGCAGCCAGTGACATGAGATGTGGAACATGGATTTATCTACAGCAATAGAAAGATCAATTAAATCTGTGTGTGTGCGCGCGTGTTTCTGGTGTTAGACAGGCAGAGAGTGAAAAACTTAAAGTCATTCTAAAAGTTACCTCAACATTTCATCCAGCAACAAATCCCAGAGACCTGTTCATAAGAACCAGACCCGCAGGAGCCAAATGTGCATTTGCATGTAAGTAGCCTAATCTGTATTGACCTACTTAGACCACCAGATGTATGGGATACACACCATACAGAACCACAGACACATACACTGAACAAAATTATAAACGCAACAATTTTGTTTTTGCCCCCATTCATCATGAGCTAAACTCAAAGATCTAAGACTTTCTCTGTGTACACAAAAGGCCTATTTCTCTCAAATATGTCAAAACCTGTGTTAGTGAGCACTTCTCCTTTGCCGAGATAATCCATCCAACTCACAGGTGTGGCATATCAAGGTGTTGATCAGACAGCATGGGTATTGCACAGGTGTGCCATAGGCTGGCCACAATATAAGGCCACTCGAAAATGAACGTTCTTGCATGAATACAACAAAAAAAAATACAAGCTACTATTACAACTGGGAAAAAAACAAGTCAACTTACAACAACCTGTATA
The DNA here is from genome assembly GCF_014851395.1 of Micropterus salmoides. NCBI lineage: Eukaryota > Metazoa > Chordata > Actinopteri > Centrarchiformes > Centrarchidae > Micropterus > Micropterus salmoides. The sequence goes on from NW_024042272.1 coordinate 3,413, forward strand.
GCTTTGTCAGTCTCTTCAACATTTGTCTCCATTATTGTCGTAATTTTTCAGTCCCTATTTTTTCTTTGACATAGTTACCTCACTAGTTATTTAATCCCACCTACTAAGCTCTGATTGGTTAACTGTTTTTCAACTGGCTGAAATAGCCATCGCTGGGCTCAACACAAATCAGAGATGTGTGGAACAATTCAGTCGGGCCGCTTTAACACAAAATAACCTAAATCTCCAAACAACTTAACTGTATTAACGGTGACATAAATAGCAATTGTAAGTTGCTTTGCATAAAAGCGTCAGATCAATGTAAAAGTGTTATGGTTAGTGCCATAAATCCCCAGTTTCCTGGGGCCTATACTACAAAATAAGTTCAACATAACCAGGACATCTTTTTGCTATGTGGTCCAATTACAATCAGGATAAGCGTTCACACAATGCTGGTGGTTGGGGTGTACGGGTGCCCTCAGGTCTCACCAGAACTGCATTAAGAAAGGCAAATGGGTAGACGCTATATAAATAAAACTGAATTAAATTGAATTGACTCAAATGTCTAAGTGCCCCTTTGAATGTATGGACATATCTAATGAAGTTACATCCTGCCTAAATAAAGGTTTTCAAAAAAATAAGGATGCTCCAGAAAAAAAAGGCCGATACCCTTTTATCAAAACTTACAAAAATACATTCTGCAAGCCTGTTTTAATGACAGCAATCCTTGAGATGGTTTTCTCTTTTTGAAGTAGATATGTTGTTTTAGAAAATTACTGTCAGCTAGTAATAACTGCTGAGGATGCTATTTTTGAGTGTTTTTCTCGGGGTCCTGGTGGTGTAGAATTATGAGCAATTATTTGTGGTAATTAGGTCAGGAGGAGGCAGTGGCGTGCTGAGGGGAAACACAGCCATCAGCGACCCTGCTGGGGAAACTTCACCTTGTGAGTCATTATTGGCAGCACTGCAAAAAAATGTCAAGGAAATAAGACAGAGCTCATCGTGTGTCAGGACGTCTTGTAAACATTACTTAAACCAAATAAATGTTGGCTGAGGCTGGTAAATCTGTCACTCCTGGCTTCTTCAGCAGTAAGTGCTCTATGGAATATTGACTTCACAAAACCCCAGTAGCCTGGTGGGTAACACTTTCAATTAAGGAAATCCTATTTACCGGTTATTAGTTGACATGTATTAGAAATGTATGAGTCATTAACTATAGCTTTGCTCTCAGCAGTCTCCTATTTAGTGCTTATTAGCAGCAGGTTACAAATTTGCAGCATATAATTAGCATGTTTCGCTCTATTAAGTCCTTCTAAGATTTCAATATCACAACAATACTTTGTATAAGTAAGTAAGTTGAGTATATATGAGTAAAGAAACAAAACAGTAAGTATTACTAAAGCCCAGCAAATTAAACTTAAAGTAATTTAGACTGTATACTGTCAAGTGATGGTCGGCTCATACCTAACTTCACTGCACTTCACCACATCATCCCTTCAAGGGAAACTTTCTTCTTAGTTTTTTCTTTTTTCTTGTATCTATTGATTTTTTAATTTTAACAGTGTAAGCCACATCACATACACTGCTCAAAAAAATTAAGGAAACACTAAAATAACACATCCTAGATCTGAATGAAATAATCTCATTAAATACTCCTTTTTTTACATAGTTGAATGTGCTGACAACAAAATCACAAAGATTTCATCCCATGGAGGTCTGGATTTGGAGTCACACTCAAAATCAAAGTGGAAAACCACACTACAGGCCGATCCAACTTGGATGTAATGGCCTTAAAACAAGTCAAAATGAGGCTCAGTAGTGTGTGTGGTCTCCACGTGCCTGTATGACCTCCCTACAACGCCTGGGCATGCTCCTGATGAGGTGGTGGATGGTCTTCTGAGGGATCTCCTCCCAGACCTGGACTAAAGCATCCGCCAACTCCTGGACAGTCTGTGGTGCAAAGTGGCATTGGTGGATGGAGCGAGACATGATGTCCCAGATGTGCTCAATTGGATTCAGGTCTGGGGAACGGGCGGGCCAGTCCATAGCATCAATGCCTTCCTCTTGCAGGAACTGCTGACACACTCCAGCCACATGAGGTCTAGCATTGTCTTGCATTAGGAGGAACCCAGGGCCAACCGCACCAGCATATGGTCTCACAAGGGGTCTGAGGATCTCATCTCGGTACCTAATGGCCGTCAGGCTACCTCTGGCAAGCACATGGAGGGCTGTGTGGCCCCCCAAAGAAATGCCACCCCATACCATTACTGACCCACCGCCAAACCGGTCATGCCGGAGGATGTTGCAGGCAGCAGAACGTTCTCCACGGCGTCTCCAGACTCTGTCACGTCTGTCACATGTGCTCAGTGTGAACCTGCTTTCATCTGTGAAGAGCACAGGGCGCCAGTGGCGAATTTGCCAATCTTGGTGTTCTCTGGCAAATGCCAAACGTACTGCACGGTGTTGGGCTGTAAGCACAACCCCCACCTGTTGAGGTCGGGTCCTCATACCACCCTCATGTAGTCTGTTTCTGACCGTTTGAGCAGACACATGCACATATGTGGCCTGCTGGAGGTCATTTTGCAGGGCTCTGGCAGTGCTCCTCCTGCTCCTCCTTGCACAAAGGCGGAGGTAGCGGTCCTGCTGCTGGGTTGTTGCCCTCCTACGGCCTCCTCCACGTCTCCTGATGTACTGGCCTGTCTCCTGGTAGCGCCTCCGTGCTCTGGACACTACGCTGACAGACACAGCAAACCTTCTTGCCACAGCTCGCATTGATGTGCCATCCTGAATGAGCTGCACTACCTGAGCCACTTGTGTGGGTTGTAGACTCCGTCTCATGCTACCACTAGAGTGAAAGCACCGCCAGCATTCAAAAGTGACCAAAACGTCAGCTAGGAAGCCTAAGAACTGATAAGTGGTCTGTGGTCACCACCTGCAGAACCACTCCTTTATTGGGGGTGTCTTGCTAATTGCTTATAATTTCCACCTGTTTTCTATTCCATTTGCACAACAGCATGTGAAATTGATTGTCAATCAGCGTTGCTTCCTAAGTGGACAGTTTAATTTCACAGGAGTGTGATTGACTTGGAGTTACATTGTGTTGTTTAAGTGTTCCCTTTATTTTTTTGAACAGTGTATAAGTGAGATGTATTTTTGCTGAATTGGTTGTTTTTGCCACACTAGCATACATATTGGTCAGGTTCCTCTGAAATTTGGTATGGACATTCATTATTCCCAGAGGATTATTCCTAATGATTTTGTTGACCCCTTTACTTTCTATATAGCACCACTATCAGGTCAAAACATGCCCCTAAAACTTTGGTCCAGGGCAGGGTACCTCAAAACTTAATGTCCGTATTTGGATGCTCCTTGAGCTTTTCTTTATTACCACCAATCAGGAAATATGTCAGATTTGCATAGTCTAGTAGTTTGCAAAAACAATCATCCACCCCCGAGAATAAACCCTTTCAGTTTGATAAAGATGTCTGCCCAGTGGCTTGCCTCAATACATCAGCATTCTGTAAAAGACTCTGATCCAAACCGGTAGGTATAATGGAAGATGATGGTAAAACAGTAAGTTTCCCCCTCTCCCATTTTACATGTTTTACTTTCTTCCCAGCCAAAGCACTTAAGGGACAGACTGTCTGATTTTAACATATTTCAGGCTCTTGCCTTACAGAGTGGATGAGAGGTAATTTTAAAAAAATCAATTTACTAAATATTTTTCTAGTTGCTCTTTCGATATTTGTTTACCTTTTTCTAAACACTGGCTTCCCCTTGTAACCCCGTGTTTAATGTCACAATGCTATGAACTGTGGATAATTCCCTCAGGCAAAGTATCCAGAGATGCAGACTTACAGAAAGTGTACATGAAGGGCTCAAAAAGTCAGCGAGAGAGCCCTCATGCATTTGACGATTTGACAGTGAGAAGGCCCTAAGCCCTCACGGACTTACCAGGAACGCGCCTCAAAGTCTGTGAGTGTGAAGATTGGGATTCAGACAATGAAGCATACAGATAGTCTTCCTGGTTGATATTACACTGAGCTTCATGCGTGGTAATCTCCCTCTGCACTCCGCCAAAGCAAATCACAGACACACACACAATTGATAATGCAGAGTCCCATTTGGCCACATGTTTGGATACCCAGCTAGCAATGCAAACTGAGCCCTTCAGTAGTTTAGTTAGATCGTTCCCATGTACAAATCAGCTGAATGTTGATGTGAGCTGATTTTAGCTTTGTTGTGACTGCATTTGCTTGGGGTAAAGACCGACTGAATGCAGTACTACAAATTTTCTACTACTCCGAGCAGTTTGCCTCCAAAGGTGTGTAGCCGTAACCTATGGAGGGATTATTGGGTCAGAATTAAAACTAAAAGTCTAAATCAAAAATGCATTTGGTATTTAGAATCGGGCATTAGGCTGATTAGGATTGGGCATTTGGGATCATATCAATCCAGGGATGTCAACAGATAAACATCAAATGCCAAAACACTAGGAGTTTCACTGCCAGCCGATCTCAAGTACAGCAGAAAGAAATGATTGAGGAAGAAAAAGTGTTAAGACTAAGGTACATGGCTAAGCAGAGACAAAAAGCACAACCATACACTGAACAAAATGCAGTTGAACTGAATTAATTCAGCAGGAGTTAAACCATGTTCTTTTGACTTTCTGAAATGTACCCACAGCAGTAAAAAGTGGATTTCAGACTTCATAACAGCTCAGTATTAGGTTTCCTTCAGTGAATGTAGTGATCAACAGAGTAAAGAGCTGTGGTTATTTGTATCTGGTATCTGAAAAGTGGAGGTGATTTTATGACAAAGTGAGTGAATGGAAAAGAACAGTGAAAATGATTAGTAAAAAGTAGAGAAGGAGACAGTGGTTCTGAATTACCTCTTTTATGTATACTATTGTCAAATCAGATTCAAGCTTCTCTCATGTAATGTAATGGAGTAAAATTGGATCTACATACTGTAGTGATACTACACTTTGTTAATGAAATTATGAATAACAATATTTGGAAATATTATATCATAAGCACTCGTTAAGGGGCACCACTTGAGGAGAATAGCTGTCTCCCCAAGGCTCGCAGATTATATGGTGATAAGTAAGTTAAATTGAGGCTATTGGTTTAATAACTAAAGGACTAAAGAGACATCAACTTGACAACAGAATGTAGTTTGTTTGCCTTAATGCTTGGTAGATTCCTAAGCCAATATGGCCCACAACTACCTGCTTGGTCCTTTGTGTTCACACTGCTGTACGGCCGGTCGCTAGGACTAGCCTTTTGCCAGTGGGTTTGCCCCGAGGGTCCGTCCTCCTCGGTTGGTAGCTCTGATTACTTAAACTTTAAATTCAATCCTTGGCCCAGGAACTGGGGAGATGAATTATATAACACAGGATAATATTTCATTACATGTTAAAAAAATGGTGTTTGCATCAGTTAAACACTAAACACAGACAGTAGTAGACACAGGAGCACAAGGAGAAAGGTAAAAGCACTTCAAATTAATTTTCTTTATGATTCTTTAGCTTCTCAACCTAGTTTCTAAAAAAGAACAACATGGTAATAATCTACTCAAAATTGAAGAGGCCCACTAAGTAACTTAAAGATTTTTTTATTCAAACACAGCAACAAAAACAGCTTATAATGAGAAACATTCTTTGTTCACAAGGTTGATTGGGGTAGTGTCCTCTTGTCCCTGCCAGTCAATTTACATGCCTGTTGATCTTATCTGTTTTTTTTACTTTGATGTTGGAGGTAACTGCATGGTGAGATCGGTTGCCGTGGTTACCCGCAGAGCGTCCATGTTGACACCTTTACAGTGAGAGTGGTCGGATGGTCCCAGAATAAACATTTTTAAGTCTAGCATGTATGTTTGAGTCTGTGCAGGGTGCATGTCAGACAGGCCAATTCTTAGGGATGAGGCCCCTTTGTAAATAACTGATCGAACCTCCTCATGATGTGAAATACTGTGCTCACTGGTTGATCCACAATACCAAAATATTTTTTTACTTAAATCAAATGATGTCATGTTCATTTGATGCTATGTTGGCGTTGACATCTTTTCAACCAGCGGTATTTCTTGTATGTTTTTTTTTAAGATTCATGAGTTCATGAGTCATTTCTCTTCTGCTAAACTACAGTGCAGGAATGTGCAAATCCTCTATTTATTATTCGCAGCCCCCAACACCAACCTAAATTTCCCTCAGCCTCAGCTTTGTGGGTGGCTTGCATTGAAATCCCCTTTGTGTCCTCCTTGCTTGCCCCTGCTGGGCTTCCGTCTACAAAGAGAAACATGGTTTCAGGGCATCAGGCAGCTCTGGAGGCTTAATAATTCATGACTTGTCATTGTGAATCATGGCACACTCCCCCACTGCAATCACTGAGATCATTTGCTCAACAAACCCTGCTAAATGCCTCTGCCATTTGTCACAACAGTAATTAAACGTTTCACATTGATCCGGCCACCTGTGGTTGATACTGACCTGAGACAAAGTGGAAAACACACAGGTGGCACTGTTATTGGCTGACATGTTGTGTGGAGTAAACAGAAAGCGGTATTCAGATGGCTTTTGTATTGTTGGACAGTTTAAACCGTTACACTGCATATATAACTCATTAGATATATCTATTGTAATTTTGCTCTAAAAAATCACACCTAAAATGTTTATAGGCAACTTTTCAGCACAGAGAAAGTGTTTAGACACAATTTACACGGAGGATTTGTTTTTCTGCAGTTCTTGTTGTATTCATTTGAACATATGACCAATATTTAATTTGGCCGAACTCCCTTTGTGGATTGCCTTAATTACTGCAGAGAAGCTAACTAAACAGCTAAGACGATAGCGTTTGTTAAGGAGGGAGAGCGGCCAAGGAAACATAAGAGCTGCTGTGTTGGTTTGCTTGCCACGGCACGAGACTGGTTGATGACCATAGACCTGGAGAGGCAGCTAAGATTTCCACCACATATCAGAGAGTCCACGTTGAGACCAGAGTCTCTGAGGCCACAAGGCAGCTCATCTTGCTGGAGCTGACTGTGCCCTGGGAGGTGAGGATAGAGGAGGCATTCAGATTTTGTAAATAAAATGGTTGATACTGAATGCCATAGGTCAGTATGAACCATATATTATTCGGTAATTGTTATTTGATCAAAATGACAATTTAATTGTAACCGATTTGTATGTATCCACTATTGAATAATTGTAAATCTCTTATCACTGGTACTCCAGAAGATTTCATGAATTGATGTGGGTCTTATTCACTAAGAAGAATTCTATGACCAGCTGTCTTTCCTATGTAATATAAGCCAGGCATCTTCAGGGAGCCTCATTTTGACTCAGATATATCGGTATAGCAGTGACATCACAAACACTGGTGAGGTTTGAAGGAATAAGACTGTAATGAGGAAACAATTCCAAAACGGATTTATGGGTAAAAGAGACAGATGCTGACATTTGACTACCAACAGCTCCTAATCAACACACTGTGCTGAGGCATACTGGACTGATGCACAAATCCAGATCATGTCCCCCAACCTACGAGAGAGAGAGAAAGAGAACACCAATTACAGCAAAGAGCATAATATACAGTACAATAAACAATAACAATTATTTTACTGGCATCCAAAAATTTGCTAACATTGTGCGAATTGCCCTGTCGCCTGATCAGTTTTCTTGTCTGATTTGTTGATTCTGAAACCTTATGCTCCAAAGAATTAACTGTATCATCACCATCATGAATTCACACAGGAATCCAAGAGATGTTGAAAATAAAATAATACGTTTAAGACACACAAGGACAGGGAAAATCATAAAATACATAAAATAATCCTCCGAGGAACTGCAGGAAAATTCATACCTACACCCTTGGATTTATGGATCTTGAGCTTACATTATATACAAGGTTTCGGTTCGCAGACCTTCAATCACGTAAAAATCACAATTTGAGGTGATCAATACTGTGCAGGATGCGTTGGTTTCTTCACATTTTTTTGATTCTACATATCTGTCAATAAAACAATGTGCGAGACCTTTTTCATAATTTACTAGCTAGTAGCACAGCACGGAAACTTCTCAAAAAATATTAAGTAGATTGCCCTGAAAATGGTAGATATGTATGTATGGTGTTGATACAATGTGTGGTGTCCAGGTGAGTAGTTAAAATACAAGGTACAAGGTAGGTACAAGGTGGATTTATTTGTCATATTACAACAGGTTGAAAAGTGAAGTAATGACTTTGTTGATCCCCTAAATATTCCTATAGCGCCACCAGCAGTTTGCATTGGTGGATAAATAGTGAAATAAAAGTTTAAAGTATAAATAAATCTGTATGCAGACATTCATTCTCTTTGTAAAATTAAGTGATCCCCTGATTTTCATCAAATCCCAGATTAAGTAAAAATTTCTGTCAATGCCATTCCCATCAGCTTCAACTGTATTTTGTGTTTAGTGGTACGTTGATGATCTCTTAACGTGTCATGTTCTCTATATAACTTTTTTTCTTAAAATAAACAGTTAAGCCTCAGGGAGCCACCAGTCTGTCAACCTGTAATCTTGTATTAATCGCATTATTTCTTGTGATTAATCACAGTTATTGCACTGTTATGTGCAAAATTGAATAATGAATTCTAAAGTAGTGTATTGCAATAACACGTGGTTTGCAACCACTTTAAATAAATAAGGTGCTTTTTACCAGCAGTATTCTCTTTACACAGTAGCAATAACATATTTATCTCAACATAAACATTAATCTAATCAATCATTGTATCATGTAATCATTAAACCAAAGCTATTTTCCACTGCCACAGCATTACTTTTTATCTAGCTTGTTAAAACAAGTTACCTTCAGAGTCCAGTTTTCTTGTTTTGTTTTCTGAACAGGTATCAGTAGAAACATTTTTCTTTTATCAGGGAGTAGCATAAACAGTCTATGTTCAGTAGCAAGTGGCCCTGCTAGAGTGAGGTGAAGTGGTCGAGCACAAGGCGGACCAACAAGCGGGTGCGTTCCCGTGAAACTGTCGTCATGGCCTGCTGCCGAAGTTGAATTGTCTTGAACTTTTTGTCCGACGCACAGCACAAATCATTGGAAGAGATACTGATCCTCGCTGTCTGTTTCCAGAAACTCTTGTGCTCCCTTGAGAGATGGGTTAAATGCAGAGAATGAATTTCGCAACATGTATGTGTATGTGACAGTAAAGTATCTTCAAAAAAAATAATTCTATTTGTGTTACCTTTCTGTTTAACTGAGAGAACCCACGGGGCCAAGCGACTAAGTTGTGATTTTAAGGACGTTCCTAAGTTCGACATCTTCCCCAATACTCATCATTACCATCAAAATCAACTTCAACAAAGTTTTTTACCAATTGAGATCTGAGGTGTAAATGCAAAAGCCTGTGATCACATGTCATATAACGGGAACAAATCCTATGTTTATACAAAGTGGAAAAGACGTTTACGTTCACCTGTTCATGCATCTAAACGTACAGTAAGTTTAAGCTTTTTGTAAAGATGAATGAGTGCAGAGAAATTAGTATAGTGTTCACCCAACAAGTGAAAACAGTGTTCTCTATTTACTTTGCAAAAATATGACTGTGCTCTGACATCACTGCAGAGGTGTGGCAAAAAGATGTTTCCACCCACAGAAATTAATTAAAGTGCAAAAACAATCTGCTGCACTCAGATTGGAATAACATAATAATATATACTGTAAATGTTTTATTTTCAGAAATGTACTGTTTTTCATTAGACATTTTTTGTCTCTATTACTCAAGTTCAGTGGGAATCTATCTCCACTCATATATATATAAAATTTTGATTTTTTTTATTTTTCTTCACTCCCCTGTTATTTTTGAATGCCGTTCTTGGCTCTTGACATTGGAAGAAGCCGAGAGCTCAGTATAAGGAGAAGTGGCAAGCGCTTCATTAATTATGGGGCAGGGTGTAAGTTGGCTGTGAGAGTCAACAAATTCTGTTGACACACACATGAAACACACACACACACACACACACACACACACACACACACACACACACACACACACACACACACACACACCAGTGAGTTCTCAGCACACAAACAGAAATACAGCTTGCTTGCTCGGTTCTTTCGAGACTGTCAGCTGTGGGTTTCAGAGCTAATTTGCAACCCAAATAATGCATGTGGATAACACAACCTGTGTTTTTATGCAGATTTTTGTTTTTCAATGTTTAAGCACAACACTGCTTTCCATTCATTGGAATACATGGGGCCACACCTACTGTACAAGCACTGAACTGTAAGCAGATCAAACTGGCCTAAAGTGGCCAGTCTGAGGAACCTTCATGATTATTGTTAAGGAAAGGAAAAGCGTTACTGATTCATTTTCCTGGTCAGGATTTTCCAGATTTGCGCAAAATCCTTTAGGCAGCCATCACTGTCCAAGCTGGAGAAGTCTTAAAAGCTTAGCTCCATTTATTTTGGTCATGGAGGTCCTGGCTAAGGTCTTACCTGCAGGCCATATGACACAGACTTTCACAGTAAAAGCTCAACACATGGCAGGTGATATCACAGGAGACTCATTGATAATCAAGTTCTAGGCATTTCCTTTTTACTGCTGGTGCATGTTTAGAAATAGATGCGGACTTTTAAAGTTTGAGTGTTTAAGTTTGTTCTGTGGCCAACATTGTTGGAGGTTCACCGGCTGGGTATTTCAACATGTTTTACTAATTATTGAGAGATATTTGACATGTCGAAAGCTGTTTCATGGTGAAATATCAATGGAAAGGAGTCAGATTGGAACAGGTTCAAGTTCAAGTTCATTTTTATTTATATAGCACATTTTATAGCAGCCAATGACTGACCAAAGTGCTTTACAGAACAACAAAATTAAAAGACACTAACACCATGCATAGCAGCACATCATAGAACAGTACAGCAAAGATAAGAACAGCTTAGAACGGAAGAAGCACAAGCAATCATAGAGTTATCAAAAATAAACAACAGAAAGGACATATAAACATACACACACACATATACATATAGGTATATGTATATACAAAGATACTCATACATAAACAACCTTAATTATAGGCCAAAGAAAACAAGTGCGTTTTTAAAAGTGACTTAAAAGAGATCACAGAAGGGGCTATCCTAACGTCTAAGGGCAAATTGTTCCACAGCCGAGGCCCAACCACAGAAAAAGCTCGATCCCCTCTGCGTTTAAGTCTGCAGTGAGGGACTTGTAACAGATTTTGTTCGCCTGATCTGAGACTTCTCGATGGAGTATACGGTTGTAGCAGTTCAGTTAGGTAGCTAGGTGCTTGGTTGCATAAAGCTTTGTAGACAAATAACAGGATTTTAAACTCAGTTCTGAAATTAACGGGCAACCAATGAAGAGACCGCAGAATTGGGGTGATATGATCACTTTTACGACTATTTGTGAGGAATCTTGCGGCGGCATTTTGCACCAATTGCAGACGAGCAGTTTGGGATTTCGAGATACCACAGTAAAGTGAATTGCAGTAATCTACACGTGTGGTGATAAAAGCATGAACAGCCATCTCAAGAGTTTTAGGATTAAGAAAAGGTTTGACTTTTGACAAGAGACGTAGGTGATAAAACTAGAGCTTATTACCGAGGAGATTTGTTTATCAAAATTTAAAGACTCATCCAGTAGAACGAGTGACACCAACAAATTTGCCCTTTCCCTTTCTGACCACAAATAAAAGGATTGTTGTTTACTTCCATGGTAGCCATTGCTGGCTTGATGTGTTGAATAGAGTTGGTAGACTTGTGATGACCCTCCAAACAGGAAGTGTTGGCAAAGCATAAAAGGGAAAAACAAAGACTCTGTACATTGCTTAATGTCCAAAAGACTGAAAGGAAGCAGAAAAAAATATTCAAGGCCTTTACTAAATATCTAAACTGTGCAAAGCAAAGCAAGGCTCAATAAATGCCTTGAAGACCGGCTGTTTTGCCTCTTTTGACTCAGGTTTGTTGATTGCTTGTTTGTTATGTACCTGCTGGTATTTACACTGAACTGAGGTGCATCAGTTCTCTGAGAAATTTGTATCAATAGGTGATGCAGATCATAAAGCTTCATAATTCAGTTGATTCAGCTAATAAAAAAAAGATGTGTTCTGCTCAGTTTGTTTTATTTTTATTCAAGGGTTAACAAACCAAGGCAAATACTATGTCACATGAAAGAATAGCTAATGTAGGCTATATATGAATTTATTTTGTAACAAGAAGCCATTCTGTGTCTTTTCCATTCTGGTGACATAGTATGAATGCAGCATAAGTGCCAGAAGTAGGAGTCACATGTTTTGAAGTGACAAAAAAGCCTTGATCTTTCATTAAAAATATTAATTTAGAGGAGCATGTCATGGTTGTGCATTTTTAGCTCTCCCAGTACTAATTTCTCTATCAATGGCCATTTTCCACAGCACAAGTGTTTAGATTTTAAGTAGCCACTTATTTCAGCTTCAGACAAATTATCCACTGAATTATCAGGTCTTATTTTGGAATTAGAGTCTCTCTTTCTTCATAATTAGTTTGAGCCTCAGTTGTTATTTTAAATACACACTACTAACGTGTTTAATTTCATTTACCCCAAAGGCGTGTAATTTTGTTGTTATTGCCAGCGATGTAGATGCACACTATACATGACAGCTAATGTCACCAGCTATTACCATTAGATGTTCCTAATCAATGATTATGGAGATGTCAACTTCTGCCACTTTGCACTACAACAATAAATAGCATGATAAAGAGGTGGTCGAAACACTTGCTGACCACCAGATGAATCACTCACTCACATAAACATAAAACCACACACTGGCACACAGAATGGTCAAAGTTATTGCACAATTATCTGTAGTTTCATTTACATTTTTTGTTACCTGAGGTGCTTCTCCCCAATTGACATGCATAAGATGACACAATACGCCACAATGTGGTTGGTGTGTGTTGCACCTTAGATGTCCAAATATGGAACAAAGTGAACTTTACTGAAATCAATGAAAATGGTAAAGACACTGGAGGTATTTTTTATCACACCAGATGATGTTCATGGCCCCAAAGTTCATTTTAGACTAAGAATCTCTTTGTCTAAAATGGATTGATTAAATTTATATCAAGTACAAATGCTCCATCTGTGCCAAAACAGATAGTGTCAGTGCCCCTGTGGGCATTTTTACAGCATTCATCATTATATTTATTGTGCAATGGTTTTTGTAGAGCCTATGTTTTCTACTTCCTCACACTGCATTCTCTGTTTTGCAGCTTACAATTATATATGTTTTCTAATCACAAAGTCCGGATTCCCCTTCCCATAGTACATTTCAAATAATTATCTTCATGGCTTTCTCAGCCTTAATGGACTTTCAGTAAATCAGGCCTCACTTAACGTAAGCCTTAAGCATAATTTATTAACCCACCTGTTGATTTATTTTCTCCCTTGGTGACTGAAGTGAGTTTCATCAAATAATTATCTAATTCATGATTCCCAAACAAAAATTAATAACTAAAACCCAGTAATAGCTTTGGTGCAGACTCTTGGTTAGACCATTACATGGGAAAAGGAGGAGGAAGGTTTTCCATGCAGTGAGATGGAATGTAAATGTAAATGCACTGTATTTGTATAGCACCCATCTAATCTTCCGACCACTCAAAGCACTGTTACACTAAATCAGATTCACCCATTCGCACACATTCATACACAGTCAAAGGGGGCAATTTGGGGTTCAGTGCCTTGCCCAAGGACACTTTGACATGAAGCCTGAAGGAGCCAGGGATTGAACAAACTTATGTATGGATGAATGTATATACAGTATCTCACAAAAGTGAGTACACCCCTCACACTTTTGTAAATATTTGATTATATCTTTTCATTTGACCTAAACCCTGCTGAGCAACTATGGGACATCCTCAAACGGAAAGTGGAGAAGTGTAAGGTCTCTAACATCAAAGTGTCATTTCTTCAGTGCTGTCACGTGAAAAGATATAATAAAATAAAAATGTGAGGGGTGCATTCACTTTGTTGTTGTCACCATGTTCCCAGGGTCCTATGTTTCTAACTCTCTTTAGCATCATAGTTTGGCGCACTGGGGGAAGCCCTGTAGTGTCATTTATGAACACTAAAAGCAGGTGCAGGATATAAATAACAGAAAAGTCAGAGTAAAGAGGTGATTGAGGTGGTTGGGGTGGATGGGAGGCGGAAACAGGTCTTTTGCCGAGTTGTTTGTTTCCCGTGTAAAACAAAAAGTCAACATTGTTTTTAGTGAAGTAACATAATTTACGTATCTTCGGTAGCTTGTGTAACCTATGTAACTTACATAAATAGTGTTACTTAGCTTCTGTAAGTTAAGTCATGAAACGTAGTTATTTTAAAATGAACCATGATGTTTTCCGAAACCTACCCAAGTACTTTTTGTGCCTAAACCTAACCAAACTGTGACGTTTCACAACTGTGGAGATCTACACGTCCAAAACAATGCTAAAGGGGTACCCAAGATGTTAAAAGGCTAAGCCAAGGGGTCTTGGCCAAGTGTACATATGTGACGAGTTGGGAGTGAGAATGTGTTGAAGAGTACAGTAATAAGTAATTAGTGTCCTTATGTTCTACAGATTAACAGTTGTATATGAGAGGGCAGAAAGATACGTTTAGATTCAGGCCTTAAGCATGTTTAAAGAGTGCTTTGTTCCATGGTGTGCAATTTTATGGAGCGGGAAGAATAATCCCCCAACCATGTGTGCTTTCACATACCGATCCAGCTTTCCAGAACCAGCGCTGTGACAAATAAGGCAGCATGAAAGCTGTCCGTGTGTGTATTTACTCGCAAGCAGACTGTGCCGTGTGTGACAGGTTACAAATTGTTTTTCCATTTTTGTTTGACCATATACGTCTACTCATATTTTCTTTTAATTGATGAATAACTAAAATAGAAAGGAGAAGCCTAGGCCTGATGCCTGTGTGAGCTATGACGTGAAAAGGTTCTCCTTTGCAAACTTCAGACATGCAGCAATGGATGTTCCACAGCACTACTGGCAAAATGTTCTGTGGACAGTTGAAACCAAAGTTGATTTGTTTGGAAGGAACAGGAGGAAAAAAGGTACAGCACACCAACATCAAAACCTCATCCCAACTGTGAAGTATGGTGGAGGGGGAATCATGGTTTGGGGGTGCTTTTCAGCCTCGGGGCCTGGAAGGGTTGCTAACATTGACAGCAAAATGTTTTCCAATTTATCAAGAAAATTTGCAGGAGAATGAGAAGGCCATTTGTTCACAAATTGAAGCACAACAGAAGATGGGTGATGCAACAGGCCAATGACCCAAAGCGCAAAAGTAAATCAACATCAGAATGGTTTCAGCAGAAGAACATATTATTATAATATAAAAGTAGTTTTTCTTTTAAACGTTTGTTTGAATGCAAATGACATTTATGCATTTATGCAGCGACCACAGTGACAACATACATAAGCATAGCAGGGCAGTACTGTCCAGAAAATGCCCTTGAGTACAACATAGTACGCTGCCAGTGATTTCTCTGACTTCTCTGCCATTTTGCATGCTGTGCCGCTGCCGTAAATTTATGCAATTTATACATCCTATCATAACACGAGTTGCTGATTCCTGACCTGCATGTCATTTTCCCCAAGTTATTATTTTAGTTTTAGGTCTACTTTTTAAATGAATGTTCAGCTCCCCATACATCAACAGGACTGGTTTTGCACATGAATCTGCTGGCCATAACTACCAGAGATTTCACCCTCCTTCTCTTGAGCTAACATTAGATTCGTCCTAAAATGGGACCTTCTGGCTGAACAACCTGCCACTGAAGTCAGAGAAATAACATTGTCCGTGTTAATTAATTAAAGATATAACTTTCCTCCCTGGCATTCTTCCTGTGCTACCCCTGCCAGGATCAGATTCCCACTCTCACTGTCAGAAATTATAAATAATTTTGGCAATAAGGCTTAAGTAAGGGGAGGATAAATGAATTAATGGTGAGAAAGTCTTTCCAAAACTTGGAGATGTTATGAAAGTATCCCAAAAAGTGCCTTAAATGTTGACCTTCATCTATTTTCAAAAGAGATAGAGCCCTTTGGGGAAAAAAAGAGAACACACAGAGACATTTTTTCATCACTGAGTTTCTCTGTAGATTGTCACTAAAAGTTTAAAGCAGCAAGAGATTAAAATGAAGTAATCAATATTTAATAAACCTGAATTACCTTTTTACTCCAATCTGTTTTAAGCAAAACAGACGGGAGTTACTGCTGTTTCTCAGGGCAAGCACAAACACAACATTTCTCTTTAACGTCTTTGTAAATTGTTGTAAACAGCACAGAAACATGTTTGTCAGCTTCTCGACAAATACCAATTACCAGAGAATTTCATCCACTGATCTCAGGGTATATCAGCCTGACAAAACCTCCTGCTCTTAATTTACCCAAAATGCTGAGCTGATTCAAACAGCTCTGCCTTTAACTAATGACTGGACTATAAGTTAATGAGCAGGAAAGAAAATTGAATTAGAGCTGGCGTCTGGAAGCTCTTCAGTTGCTAAATCGTTAAGCCTGTGTGATATCTTCATAGCCATAAAACCAGGAATTAAAGCAGGTTTTTACAGCAATGCCTTGTTCTCAACTTATTTGTGGAGCGTTGGCCAGCTGACATTTATTGCCTCTTGTTTTCTGTACTTTGGAATTAAGTCAGAGGTAATACTAATAAGTAGAACCAAAATAAAATAAGTAAACTGACCAATTAATTTCCCTGACCTGAATAATAATAACACAATATTAACCATTTCAAGTTCATGGATGCCAGTTAGTGATATACATTTAGCATGGTTCCAGACCTTTGAAATGGTGTGTTTTGCTTGGGCGCCTAAATTAAGAATGGGGACCTCATTTTCCTTTGTCACAGCCACAAAAATTACACCAGAAAGGTGTTGATGAGACTGACACACTGTACAGGCTGTTGTAAGTCAGTGTACAAAAATAAAAAGTTAACTGCTCCTAGCAATTGCTACTACAGCTTCTGTCATTGACAGGATGAATATGTCATTCACTACTTACTGGTTAGGACAAGATAGTAAAATTGCTGTAATCCATTTTGCCTTTATTCATATTACTGCTGGCAGCATCAAAGCGAGATTGTCTCAGTTTTATACATAGTTAATTATTCTACACTAATACAACCACTAGTTGATAAAATTATGACACCTTCGCAGACTCTATATTTGAAATAATAATGAGTGTGATGTAATTTCAAAATGGCACTCCTACTCACATGACAACATACAAACTCATAACCCTTCATTTGTCATGGTAATTCATATGACCATTTGCACATTTGATCCCGCTGTGGTTACTTTTAGGTTATGCACAAACAAATCTTGGTTACAGTTAGAGAATATCTTGGTCATGTTTAAAATAAAACATTCACTGTAGGAGGCAAATATTACATCACAACTCCAAACGCAAACTCCTCCCAAAGAGGATTCACAATAGTAGTAACAAAAGAAGGAAGAGGCGACCGGGCCAGGTTTAAGGAGTCAAAGTACAGGTTTAGCAAGGCGGTGCAAGATGCTAAACAGCTGTACGCAGAAAGACTACAACACCAGTTCTCAAATAATGACTCTGCGAACGACTCACGCCTTGCCAACGAGTTGAACCAGTTTTACTGTCGCTTTGAAAGACAATGGAACAGACCTGACACCATCCACCGTCACACCACTGATCAGCCACAGTCCACCATCTCATCCCCCACCTCCTCCCCCTCTCTTAACATCCTAGAAAGGGATGTCAACAGACTGTTCAGGAGGCAGAAACCTCGCAAAGCAGCTGGGCTGGATTCTGTCTCCACATCCACCCTGAAGCACTGCGCCAGTCTGCTGTCTCCAGTGTTCACAGACATTTTTAATACCTCACTGGAGACATACCATGTGACAGCCTGCTTCAAAGTCTCCACCATCATTCCTGTCCCCAAAAAACCTACCTACTACAGACCCCTCGCCCTGACATCTGTGGTTATGAAGTCCTTTGAGTGCCTTGTGTTGTCCCACCTGAAATCCATCACAGACCCACTCCTGGACCCCCTGCAGTTCGCCTACAGAGCCAACAGGTCTGTAGATGATGCAGTAAACATGGCCCTTCACTACATCCTCCACCACCATGACTCCCCAGGAACCTACGCCAGAATCCTGTTTGTGGACTTCATCTCTGCTTTCAACACCATCATCCTGGCTCTGGTTCAGGACAAGCTCTCTCAGCTGAACGTGCCTGACTCCACCTGCAGGTGGATCACTGACTTCCTGATGGACAGGAAGCAGCATGTTAAGCTGATTATTGTATTTTTTTATATTTTTTGTATACTTGTAAATTTTTTCTGATCTCCTTACTTTTTATATATTTATATTACTATTTATGTTATGTGTACTGTAACCAATTCATATTCATTCATTCATACCAAGGCAAATTCCTCGTATGTGAAAATGTACCTGGCAATAACCCGATTCTGATTCTGAAAAAACACTACTTTGCAATCAACAATAGTCAATTCACATGGATATAAGAGGTCCTTGTCAGAGAAACATAAACATTGGTCCTTTTCGGCTTTGGCACAAATGACCAATGCTCTTCTTTTTTTAGATGATGACAGTCTTGGAACGCTTTCAAATTAATTGACAGGTCTTTTATTACACTCAACAACAAATAAATCAACTAAAGATAATGCCTACTGATGCTTGTGAAGATTTGTTCACATCAGTAATGTCCATAAAATAAGTAAAACTGGCCTGTAACTTGAATTATGATCAGGCGATAAACAGAAAATGCTGTATACAGTTAATGAACCTTAAAATTTTGAATCAAATTATAGATATTGGGGTTGTGTTAGACCATACTAGATCGATATGATGGAGTTCAGGATGGGATGTTGAATCCCGGACAGTTTTAGGCCGATAACTGGTGTGGCTTTTTCAGTACATACAGCTGCTTCATCTGGTCCACCGTCAGCAGCAGGTTCTGGTTCTGCAGCTGACAGGAGTAATGGTCATGGATCAGTCAGGTATTCAGCTCAACCGTTATTTTTCCATTTCTGGTCTGCTCCTGGTCTCTTGGACACCTAACAGGCTTACGGCTGCGGTACGCCATATGCATATAAATATATATATTTTTCACCTTTTCAGTGTTAAACTAGCTTTGGGGACCATACCTCTCAATAATATAACTGCTGCTAACTTGGCAGCTCTCCCTTTTGTTACATCACATCAACTTAGTTTTTTTGATGTGGAAGTAAAACTGTCTCACAAAAACAACTCCAGTAGTTACTTTAGAGTATATACATATATATATATAAATGTATATTATTTTGAAAATCTACTTTCTACATAATTTTCCTACACATTGATTCACTGGGGTCTCCAACCTGCAAGTTGCTCTTTAACTTACCGGTGTATAAATTCCGGCAATAGGATAATTTTTTTTTCCTGCTGTTCTTGCTATTTCTCTCTGTAGCAGCTTCGGGAAACCTGTTTATTAGCATAGAAGTGTTCTGCTCTCGGAGAGAGATAAGCAGATGCAAGAGTGTTCATCAGCACAAGGTGGATTAAGTGTCTTGCGCAGAAGCCCATCATTCACAGACAGCTGCAATTAGAATGATAGTGCCTGGTCATATGCTATTTTTTTCCATCCATTCCTCTGTGGGGCTCTGCTCGTCCGCAGGGATTGGTAACGCCTTTGGAGTGAGATGAAGTGCTAACACTACTCCCCGTCTCACTGCCCGGTGCTTCTCAAGGATGTTTCCCCCTCTGCTCTCTGAAAATATGGCCCGGAGCCATAAATGATGTCTGGAAATGAATAATAAAGCATGTAAGGACTCCACAGAGGGAGAGCGCGGACATGTGCTTGAGCTGAATTTGGATTTTGTGACAGGCTACGACTCGGGCATTTGCATAACCCCCATGCAGGTTATTTTCTAAGCTGGCACAAGCTCCTCAGAGGTTTTCTTACTCGTATATTTCTTTCTTCTCTCCTTTTCTTCTCCATCAGTCTGCCATCTGCTTCATTCATTTATTTGTTTCCTTCTTTCTTTTGCTCATTCTTGTTTTCTGCTACAGGCGCCATAACACCGGTAAATTGGGTTACTTGAATTTGCTCAAGTAAGCAAATGCTTGACTTCACAGGCAATGACAAACATCTCTTTTAATTCTAACCAATTCACCAGGGCCCTAATGGTACTTATGTTCATTCTATCAGGCACAAGAAGCCCAAGAGATTGGAGAAAATGGTAGTAGCAATTCTCAGTTTTATAACTTCATTTAAAGGTTGGAAATACAATTATCTGCAGCATTTTGTTAAATTGAATCCTATCCTATCATTGAAATCTGCAAATACTTAATTGTTTTATGTGCATGGAACAACATTAGTGATGGTTTAAAGCAATTTAAAATACAAAAACAGAGATGTCTGTAAATACAGCTATAGATAAAACTTAACAATTAAACACAACATTAAACAAGCAGGTAAAAGCCAGATCCTATGTAGAGCAGGTGTGATAGAGTAGTAACATTATTTTTTTACGGGACCATATCCCTGGATGAGAGACTGAATTTCATTGCTGGTTCCAAAAATACAAAGTTTCAAAATCCTGAAACCCAAGAGCCAACATGCACACTTCATAGCTTCAAAGACACATTTTATAACCCATCGTGATTTATAACTGACGACCAGAGTAGTGGGCTAAGGCTCTGATCATAGTTAATGTTCTTTTATATGTTTTTTATTATGCTGCTGTGGAATAGGTTGGATTGTTGCATCCACAGTATTCTCACGGGAGCCATTTTTCTTCTGACATCATGCTCAGGGTGGGAAGCTCAAATGCTAAGGACAATGTCGTACTGCTGTATTCTGGTTTGCAAGTTGTATAAACGTAGAGGATTTGACAATGTGTTTAATTTCACTGCTTTGTGATTGATCAGCAAATGAAAAGACAATGGATGCATGTTAATTTTTCAGAATTAATTTACTTTTTACTATTTTGATTCTCCTTTTGTATCGTTTACACTATCAAATGGTGATGTTGTCACAGGGTGGAAGTGTTAATGTTTTTATATTTGTGTGTAATGCAATGGAGAAGTAAGGGAACTGGATCAAGTAAGAAGTGAAATGGCCAGTGCCAGACCTGCATACAGTGTTGGCTGAGACACACGAGGTGTGGATAGACGATCAAGATGGAGTTGACAACCAGTCGCAGAGCAACAACACCAGTACCGCCATAACGCGAAGATACTCCAGCCTGGGGTGTTGGCAAGCTGCCACAGGAAATCTGTGAGTATCTGTTGGACTTGATGGCGGTAGCATTATAGACGTTATATATAGACGTTAGAAGTTATGTAGCGGCTAATTAAGAACAAGTACTTACCTTTTTTCCTAAGATGTCTTCATTCTCCTTAGAAATTTGTCTTAAAACTTGTCTTATTTTCTTGGTCTAGCATTTTAAATGTTAATATACACTAGGGCTGTCTCCGACCAAGGATTTACAGGTGCTGGTCATATAATTAGAATATCATCAAAAAGTTGATTTATTTCAGTAATTCTATTCAAAAAGTGAAACTTGGATATTATATTCATTACACACAGACTGATATATTTCAAATGTTTATTTCATTTAATTGTGATGATTAAAACTGGCAACTAATGAAAATCCCAAATTCAGTATCCCCGAAAATTAGAATATTACTTAAGACCAATACAAAAAAAGGATTTTTAGAAATGTTGGCCAACTGAAAAGTATGAACATGAAAAGTATGAGCATGTACAGCACTCAATACTTAGTTGGGGCTCCTTTTGCCTGCATTACTGCAGCAATGCGGCGTGGCATGGAGTTGATCAGTCTGGGGCACTGCTCAGGTGTTATGAGAGCCCAGGTTGCTCTGATAGTGGCCTTCAGCTCTTCTGCATTGTTGGGTCTGGCGTATCGCATCTTCCTCTTCACAATACCCCATAGATTTTCTATAGGGTTAAGGTCAGGCGAGTTTCCTGACCAATTAAGAACAGGGATACCATGGTCCTTAAACCAGGTACTGGTAGCTTTGGCACTGTGTGCAGGTGCCAAGTCCTGTTGGAAAATTAAATCTGCATCTCCATAAAGTTGGTCAGCAGCAGGAAGCATGAAGTGCTCTAAAACTTCCTGGTAGATGGCTGCGTTGACCTTGGACCTCAGAAAACACATTGGACCAACACCAGCTGTTGACATGGCACCCCAAACCATCACTGACTGTGGAAACTGTACACTGGACTTCAAGCAACGTGGATTCTGTGCCTCTCCTCTCTTCCTCCATACTCTGGGACCTTGATTTCCAAAGGAAATGCAAAATTTACTTTCATCAGAGAACATAACTGTGGACCACTCAGCAGCAGTCCAGACCTTTTTGTCTTTAGCCCAGGTGAGACGATTCTGACGCTGTGTCTTGTTCAAAAGTGGCTTGACACAAGGAATGCGACAGCTGAAACCCATGTCTTGCATACGTCTGTGCGTGGTGGTTCTTGAAGCACTGACTCCACCTGCAGTCCACTCTTTGTGAATCTCCCCCACATTTTTGAATGGGTTTTGTTTCACAATCCTCTCCAGGGTGCGGTTATCCCTATTGCTTGTACACTTTTTTCTACCATATCTTTTCCTTCCCTTCGCCTCTCTATTAATGTGCTTGGACACAGAGCTCTGTGAACAGCCAGCCTCTTTAGCAATGACCTTTTGTGTCTTCCCCTCCTTGTGCAAGGTGTCAATGCTGGTCTTTTGGACAGCTGTCAAGTCAGCAGTCTTCCCCATGATTGTGTAACCTACAGAACTAGACTGAGCGACCATTTAAAGGCCTTTGCAGGTGTTTTGAGTTAATTAGCTGATTAGAGTGTGGCACCAGGTGTCTTCAATATTGAACCTTTTCACAATATTCAAGTTTTCTGAGATACTGATTTTGGGTTTTTTATTAGTTGTCAGTTATAATCATCAAAATTAAAAGGAATGAACACTAAATGAAATATATCAGTCTGTGTGGAATGAATGTATACATTATACAAGTTTCACTTTTTATATGGAATTACTGAAATAAATCAACTTTTTGATGATATTCTAATTTCATGACCAGCACCTGTACATAGTCGAATCATCAAGTCCTGCCTATAGTCAGCTGCTAGTCGAATCATGTGTGTTTTTGAGCGGCGACCGCAAGCTGGGGGGGGGGGGGGGTTACACACGGTATCTCCGCTTTAATCCTGAGAAGCTGCAGAGCTGCAGTCTCTATTCATTCAACTTACACTGTACATTTCCAGCTAAACTGAGGCTATTTGAAGACTCTTCAAATGAAAAAACGATAAATTATCTGAAAGTCCGCGAGATACGGACAACTCCACAACTGGTGTTGTGCACAAATATGGGCAAAGCGCATGTTGCCCTCCTAACTGAAGCCTGTCACCATCCCACCGAAACATGGAAAGACACAACAATCATGTCGGACAAAGTGGTTCAAAAGTAGGTCAACCAACAGCTGAGGAGGAGTTATGATGACAAGGTAGGCTTGTGTTTTTAGCATCTTTAACGACATTGAAAATGATTTTTATTTAAAATATATTAAAAACAACAACCTACCTTATTTTATTCAATTTTATTAGAATTATTTTCAAATGAAATTATTTTCTTTATGAAAACTCTCTCCCCATGGAGCCAAAATGGAATGATCCTCATTTCATAACGCAGATGCAAAGATTCAACTGTAAGATTGGCAGTTGAAGCAGGCTCTTCCTATCGAAGCATCGAAAGATGAGACTATTCAGGGTCACCCCTAAATAATACATTAAATAGTACAGGAATAATAAATAGGTGCTATTTTAAATTACACATACAATGGTAGGTTCCTGTGATTGGTTTGCATGGAGTTCAAACCAGATATGAACTGCTCTAAAGTTCACTTGACAGCGGTCCGAGATCACCTCTTTGTGGCAGTCCTGAGTGTGGTTGTTTGGTCCACACATATCCAACCAAGGTTAATGGTCAAGGGCAACTGGACTTGGTTGAAGATACTATAAGACATTTCGTCCCCCATCCAAGAGACGTTTTCAGTTCTGACTGACTTGTAGGGAAACTCAGCTATTTAACCTCTGGGATCATTAGCTAGGATCGTCTATACCGCTGGTTCGTTAGTGCTCCTGGCTGTGGTAACGACAGTCGTCATGGTTGTTACAGCCACCCATGGCCAAGTCTGAACGACCATCGTTGGCATCTTCACCTGTGGCCAATTGGTTACATTTGTTGAGTTTCCTGGGAAGTGATGAAAGGACAGCATTGTAAGTGCGGGATAAGTGGTGGCGTAGAAGCCCCTCCTCTGTTCAACGACGGCTTCTCAACCCGGGTGTAGATGGCTTCCTTGACACCTCTTTCAAACCATCCGTCCTCTCTGTCTAAAATGTGCACCTGGTGATCCTCAAACGAGTGTCCTTTATCCTTCAGATGTAATTAAACTGCTGAGTCTTGACCTGAGGAGTTAGCCCTTCTGTGTTGAGCCATGCGTTTGTGTAGTGGTCAGTGTACAGGTCTGTGCATTCCTCACTGCACTGGATCACATAAACTAGATTGCTTTTCTTGTGTTTGGGGATCTGGTGGCTGTTTTCACAAAGGTCCATTTAGGGTATCCACAGGCTGTTCTGTTCCTTCTCTCTGGCTTTTGCACTTGTTGGTATGTTGTCTGCTCTGTGGTGCAAGGTTTGGTCCACACAGTTAAAACAGACAAAAAAAGAACAGTTCAACTATGTAGCCTACTAAATCATAGTAGAAGCACAAAAATCAAGCACATATTAACAAATCAACAAAATCTAAACATGTCAACAAAATCAGTCCATGTGGTCTTACTGGTTAGTGGAACGTGTTTAGTTTTTGCACATTTAGTAAGCAAATATTAGCTACTTTTACACTTTGTTGTGTTCTTGTCTATCAGTTCCTGCCATGCTCCATGTTACATCACACTATCTGCACTGTTTATTGCTTGCTGTCATGAAAATGTGATTTCTCTTAAGGTTTTTTATTACGGCCCGAGCACGAAACATGTCAACAAAATCAGTCCATGTGGTCTTACTTGTTAGTGGAACGTGTTTAGTTTTTGCACATTTAGTAAGCAAATATTAGCTACTTTTACACTTTGTTGTGTTCTTGTCTATCAGTTCCTGCCATGCTCCATGTTACATCACACTATCTGCACTGTTTATTGCTTGCTGTCATGAAAATGTGATTTCTCTTAAGGTTTTTTATTACGGCCCGAGCACGAAACATGTGAGGTACCTATTCAAAGGATTTTTTTTTTCCTGCAAAGTAAACGCAAGTTTGGGGGCCTAAACATGCTTGAAAACTCACCAGACTTGCAGATTATTCAGACGTGGCGAAAAAAATCTTATTTTATGGGTTTCCTGCATGGGTGTGACAAAGTGGCTCACCAGCACCCCCTACAGAGCAGACCCAGACCAAGTTTCACCTACATGCACAAAATTTCTGTGGTAGGTGTATCATGGCCAGACGTACAAAAAAGCCTCTTGCAGTGATGCCCAACAGGAAGTCGGTCATTTTGGATTAAATGGTCATTTTTGGCGATTTACACACTTCGTACTTTAACAAACTCCTCCTAGGGAATTACTGCGATCGACTTCACAATTTCGCTGTGCACTCTAAACCCATTGACGATTAAAAGTTGTGCAAACGGTGAGTTTTCGTTCACAAGCATGCCCGTGGCATGGCTTCCAAAATTGATGATTCGCCACAAAACAGGAAGTTGTTAGAACTTCAGTGTACATGCTCACATCTGTACCAAATTTGACATGTATGATAACAGTCCTGCCCTGAACACATCCATATGCCAATATTCACTCAAAATCATAGCTCCACCTGCTGGCAACAGGACATTACACGTTTTATGCTGTAATGTACTACTCCTAACAGGTTGGCCATATCAACTTTAAAACTCTCCCAGAAAACCCTTAACACATGATGCCATGTTGTAAAACTTGTGAGTTTTCGTTTAGCGGTGTGGCGGTGGCATGGCGGCGAGGTTACAGGCTTCACCAAGACATAGGAAATTGTTGTAACTCTACTGTACATGCTCAGGTCTGCACAAACATTTACATGTTTGACAAGAGTCCCGCCCTGAACACATGTACATGCCAACATTCACCTATACTCATAGCGCCAGGAAACAGGAAATAACCTTTAACGAAGCAGCCCCGCCACACATTTCACCTACATGTATGAAATTTCTGTGCCACATGTATCGTGTCCAGACGTACTAAAAAGCCTCTTGGAGTGATGCCCTAAACCCTCATTTTTAGATGATATACACACTGTACTTTAACGAACTCCTCCTAGGGATTTAGTCTGATCAACTTAAAATTTCTGCTGTGTCTTCTAAAGGCATTGATGATGAAAAGTTTTGCTATCTGTGAGTTTTTGTCAATGGGCATGTCCGTGGCGTCCGAAATTGATGATTCGCTGTGAAACAGGAAGTTGTTATAACTTCAGTGTGCATGCTCAGATGTGCACCAAATTGTAAATGTAGAATGAGAGTCCCGCCCTGAACATCTATATGCCAACAAACACACAATGTCATAGCGCCACCTGCAGGCAACAGGAAGTGCCAAGTTTTACGCTGTTATGAACTATATTTGCCTCACCTGCTTCAAAACAGTCTCCGAAGAGCCTTAAGACATTAATAATGCTATGTTGTGAATCTTGTGAGTTTTCACATAAAGGTGTGTCCTTGGCGTGGCATCAATGTTCAATGCTTCGCCATGACACAGGAAGTTGTAACTTCGCTGTACATGCTCATATCTCTACCAAATTTCACCCATTTGATAAGAGTCACGCCCTGAACACATCTACAGGTCAAAATTCACTCGACCTCATAGTGCCACCTGCTGGAATAAGGAAGTGTCCCTTCAAAGATGCAGCACCTGTGCACTGAATCACCAAGATGCACACAACGTTTGTGGTACGTGTATCATCCCAAGAAGCACAAAAAAGCCTCTTGGAGCCATACCTGAAATCAGACAGGAAGTCAGCCATTTTGATTTCAATGTGCAATTACATCCCATTTATGGCCTTTTTGCAAGGTCCATACTTTAACAAACTCCTCCTAGGGAATTAATTGGATCAAATTTTCTACTGTGCATTGTAAAGGCATCGGCGATGAAAAATTGTGCTATCTCTGAGTTGGCGTGGCATCAAAGATCAACTGTACCAAACTTTACATGGTCGATAACAGTCCTGTCCTGAACACATCTACGTGAAAATATTCACTCAACGCTATAGCGCCACCCACCGGTAATAGGAAGTAAGCAGTTTCTGAAAAAACGTGGCCGCCTCATACCTCGACACGCTACACGTGCGAGGGCCCACCCAGCGCTTCATGCAGCTTTAATTTTATTTTGCTTTCTTTCACCACTTTGTGTGTATTTCCCACGGTTTACTCCTTTTTTCTTGACCTTCTCTCTCTCCTCTGCAGGATGATGGATTTGGCTTTGCTAATCATGTGCTTTCCCCTGTCCCTCATCCACTGGGAGACCATCTCTCAGCTCCATCTGCTTTGTTCCCTGTTGTTCTCTCTGATTTTCTTCTTCCTCTCCCTGTCTTGGTTTTGTCTATGTTTTGTTTCCTCTTTCTAACTCTCCTTCACCATCTCCTCTTGCCTCTGTTTGATGATGGATGTCACTCCATCAGCTTCTATCATCTGAGTGGCTCTTGGGCATGTGATGCCAGAGGACCCAGAGGACAGCAGGGGAAGCCAAACCATCCCAATGAGGTGCTCATTAAACTCATCATGGGAAACTAATGAGGATGAATTTGGAGGCCGGATGGATGTGCTTTTGTACCAAAGGGAGTGCTGGAATTCTTTCAAAGTGCCTGTTCATCTGTTACACTCAAAGAACTGAAGGTGTCTTTTTTTTCCTTCTCTTTGGCTTTAGTCCTCTTCTCTTTCAATGTTTAAATGGATGTGAAACAAATGTATATAAATATATAATATCAGACTACAATAAAATGTGTAGTTGGTTAAGGTGTAAATATAGTATATAGATGGTCATATTTACTCACAGGACACATTTTGGAGAATCACTTTTTAGAACAAAGTCTTTATTTTAACTTTATGTTAAATTTTGTTATATTCAGTGTGCTACTTTTATTGCTGGTACCAAGGCTACAGGTGCTCTGTTCACCACCACGTCTGATCAGCTGTGTTGGCGTCTTGCCGGATATTCCCATAACATGCGGAGATATGGCTGGTAGCAACTTTGCCGCTTCAAACACATTTCTGAGTACCTCTCTCCATTTTTCTAAGATCAGTGTCCCTCAGGTCCATGCGACTGGTTTTGTTTCTAGTTTGCAACCCATACATCTGACAGCCATGTGTCAACTACTGACCTGACTACACAAATATGATTTATTTGCCAATTAGTAATATAATATTGGAGACAAGCAAAAGGAAAAATTACGTACTTACTATACATATATCCACATCAAATGGGGGAAAAAATATTGAGTGCCAGTGTTTATTTTTTATTTCTTAAGTTACTTGCTACACTAGTCATTTTTTTTCAAAATTTACTTCTGAACTCTGACTCAGTATTTTTATGGCTCCTGCTAAGTAATAACATCAATACAGTTTTTGCTACATTACTCACATCTGGGTTAATGCTACAGGTGAAGGGAGAATGTTCAAGTTTTGTCCAATTTCTTTTGCCACAGTAGTCTCAGATGGAAAGCACTTAAAAGACAGCTTCTGTGATGGCAGCATCTGTAACAGCTTGGAGTTTGATTCCCCATTCACAGTTGTCAGAATGAATTTAATATCCATAGTGGGTCTTTCTCACAGTACATTTTGATTGCTGTAAACATTTAATTTAGGTAAGGGCCCGGTTATTGGTGCATGCTGGCTCACTACACCTAAATGGAACAGTCTTCATCAGCGTTTTCTAGGTACACCTGCTATGATAAGACAAATTGTCTTGGGAAAGGTCTTTCAGACTGCTCTGCTGAGTGTTGTAGACTATTAGTTGTGATAGACATGAAAATCCAATCTGTAGGATACACTACACAATTTGGCAGAGCTCTATACAAGAGTCATTGTGGTCTGTGGAAAAAATTGGTTTTCTTTCTAAACATCTTACAGTCATTAATGGCATGTTTGAGTCAGTTGTGCTCTGAAATAGTTTTGTCTTTCAGTAATGAACTCTCAGTGTAGTTTCATGTTTAGTCTGAGCACACCTCTCCATATGCATGCCCCCCCCTTGTCAGCTTCCCTCTAGTTTAACTAAGGGCTGTGAGAGTGGCTCTGCAAGTCTGTGGAGGATATATACATACTATATATATATATATATATATATATATATATATATATATATATATATATATACACACACACCATTTTTAAAAAAATTTTATTTATCTCCCCCTTCAGAAAGACTTCCTTTGCTCAACAGACATGTACTCTGGATTACCTCTATTTACAAACCACATGGGTACATCAAAGCAAGTTAAATCTCAAATTAAAATAAGTGGGGCAGGACATATTTGCACCTACAACTTTAACACTGCACAAACTAACATGCAGAATGCAGCAAAAACAAAGATGATTTCAAAGCCTGGCTTTTTACCTCCAGTTTAAAAGTACATTTCTTCATTACTTTGTGTAATTTGGATTCACAATGGTCCAGGGACTATCAACCCGTCTGTGTCATTTAATTATGGGTGTATGAAATTAGAGTTTTTTTCCTCCCGTACTCCTTTAATGTTTCCCGGAATTGATAAGACAGAGGAAGCTCATCACATTACATTGCAGAGTTGTGAGCCTCCTTTGTTGCGGCTCACTCACGCTAATGGGCCTCATCAGCGTCGCAGGCAGATACTCGACTATTAGCCAAGAAGAGACAGAAGTCCTAATGGGAAACACAGAGAAGGAGGGTTGGAGGGGAAGAGGGACACGAAGATGGGAGGCCGTAAGGAAAAGAGGAAGAGGGAGGAGGGAATGCCAAAAACAGGGAAACGGAAAGGAGAGAAAATGGAACAGAGAATATATTACAGAAGCAGATTAAATTAAAATCAGTTTCAGTTATTCAGATATGCCATGACTAGTTCATATAAAGTGATATGATTTGTTTTATTTTCTACTTTATATCACCAGCTGATAGCATAGTAAAGACTGAACTTACACTTGGTTCATCAAAACATTTGGGTTTTGTAGACACCTGCTTGTATTTCCAGAATACTGCACTGTATTTATTTTAAACCACACCAAGATCTTTCCCTATTCCTAACCAACTCATAGTTTTGCCTAATCATTACCAAACCTGTAACGATGATCTGTTTTGGAATGCACTGACAAACTGTCATTTTGCCAAACGAGGTGTCAATCAGAACACATGTATGTTGTTCTGGAGGGCAATTATAGACCAAGTTGTTTAGAATTTAATTAGGAGGACTTGCTGGAACTGACCCAACTCTGGTAGCTGACACTCACCCAGAATTGGCATTTGTGCTTCTAAGTAAAGTTGATTCTGAGCCCAAATAATAAGTCTGTCTCTTAAAACATGGATTTTCTTGGGTAAATATTTGGGGTAGACCCAGTTTACATTTGGAACATATTACCAGAACTCTGACTGTGTTGACGCTTAGCCATAGTTGGCCAGCTCTATAATAGGAAGTGCCCTGAGATAAATTTAACTTTTAAAAACTTAATTGAATAGTAAATTAGGTGACGGTGTCACAGTTTGGTGTGTAGGTTAAAAGGTTGGTGTACCCAAATGCAGGACTCAAGCAGAGCAGGTACAGTTCAGAGGCTTATTAAACAAACTTAAGGCATACTTACTAGTGGTAGAATTCAAGAATCCAAAATAACCAACTGTCCAATCAAAACAAGTAACACAAGTAACACAGAGCAGACATGGGGCAAAAATAACAACCAACACAGAAGTACACAGACCAGGAGTAACAGTAAGACATGAAACCAAAACCCAGACACAGAGGAACCTAAATCAAAAGTGAACACATGACCACAATAATATAACACAGAACACCTCAGGACAGGATCGTGACAGACAGTACTAGTGATAACACTGCCACAATTATCTAATAAATTGTTTTCAACAACTGGTGATTGTGGTTATAAAAATAAAATCAGGAAGGAACATAAAACATCAAAATTAAGTTTAAAACTCATTGAGATAAATTGAAATTCCAGACATATCAGGTGAAGCTGAAGTGACAAACAGATTACTTGCACACATACACATTGCAGCTCATGAGCTTGTACACACACACACACACAGCATGCCAAGTTCAGAGGACACATCCTGCAACCAGGAACAATTAGCCCTCTTTAAAAAGAAATCTACACAGATAAGTGTTCTTATTCAATTCAGAGACAAACTGACTCAAACACTTGCTACTCCCACATCATCTGAGGCAAGGCAGATGCTGCAGTGAACAGGGACCAGTGACTAGCTATTAGTTATTATACCATTTTACTCACCATGTTAACTGTAAAGACTTTACAACAGGGAACATAAAAAAAATTTTAAGTTTTTTTTGCTATTGTCAACAAATCCTATGAAAAAATATTAAAACACACTAACAATTTCTTTTAAACAGTGTGAACGTTTTTATTTTCTTTAACATAGCCGGAAAAACCTGTGTATTTGTGAACTTAAATCCACATCAAATGTGTTTTTAATCTGTTGCAAATAAAGGTCCCTAACAAATGCACTTTTTACTCCTGTTTCAATAACTTTTAGTAAAATATCTGCACCCAGTAAGTCACCTCTGTACCATTTTCTCTGTCAGACAGGCCTCCCTGTTCATGTTCGGTGGGAGGCTGCCGAGCTTCATTCTGTTACCCCGCTTTGTCGAGGCCAGTTCTGTTGCTCATTCTGGCAGCATTCCCTGCTGGATCTTTCGCCCTGGGCCTAAAAACCTAAAAAAAACTCCTGTGTTCGTGGTGTAAACAAACACCAACACTCCCCTGGTACACCAAGCTCCCAGTCCGGGTAGAGTCAGCTAACAGGACTGCTCGCTAGCTAACGTTAATGGCAGGGCCTACAGTTAGCAGCAGTGCATGCGATTAAGTGACTTCTGTGTTTCAAGAGAAAAGGTCTGTATTGCAATAATCCCCTGAAACTTTTGTCCTGGCCCTAATGACCAGGCTCAAGGTTGTTGTTTTTTTCTGTGACTATCCGAAAAGTGAAAACTCGAATAAGGCTCTTCTGAACGACTAACTGCTTAGTCGAATATTAGGAGGCAGCCCCAGAAAAAAACTGCTTTCACAGATGGAAAATTGTTATGGCAAAACTTTTTTTCCCAACTGTTCTTAAGTCATAAACACAGAGAGAAAACTGTTTAGATCAGACTTAGAAAATGGAAAATCACCAGAATTGTTTTTTATCACTTGCCTCTCGGGGCTTCAGTAAGGCCTGTCTGAGTGAGAATTTGAAGTTTGTGCATTCAAA
This sequence comes from Micropterus salmoides, assembly GCF_014851395.1. Taxonomy (NCBI): domain Eukaryota; kingdom Metazoa; phylum Chordata; class Actinopteri; order Centrarchiformes; family Centrarchidae; genus Micropterus; species Micropterus salmoides. The sequence goes on from NW_024042272.1 coordinate 35,905, forward strand.
CACGAACACACACACACACACAGTCTCATAAATCTCTATGATTCAGATCCATTATGGATTTCGGTCTCTGAACACAGTGTGGCTCTGATTTATCTACATGAGATGGTACAATAACAAGAGGGCAAACTCTGCTGCTGATTTTCAAGTAGGCACACTGAACAGACATGCACACGCACACTGCCTGCAAATCTATGAGCTGACAAATAGGTTTGAGAGACAATAATCATGCAGCCACACATGCACAAACATTTGCTCTCAGATGGTGATTTCTGCTCTGAGGTGGCCTTTCTAGTCTAGTACTCTCATACATCAGTGAAGTCAGCAGGTGAAAAACAAATATAGACAATGTTACAAAATCTCAAGTTGCTGATTTCAATAAATACACAGCATGAAACTCTGTAAATGTACTTTGCATTCCTGGCTCCTATTGAATTGTTTGGTGTGTGATTTGCTGTGTAAAAACATTCTGTAAATTTCCACATTTTTCCAAACTGTCAACCAGAAATAAGTTTTTGAATAAATCAGGAGATAAACAGGTCATGCAGTTGCAGTTATGCTTCATTTTAGATCCAGAATGCCTAGTTTAAATAGGTCAAAAAGTGTACATTCCCATTGTCTAGTTGTTTTAATTTTTTTTTTTTTTTTTACAGCATTCTGTTTTATATGAACAGCAGAGGAGAGATGTTGGGAATGGCATGCAGCAAAGGGCTCAATTCAGTTATATTTATATAATTCCAATTCACAACATACATTCTCATTGTACTGTCCATATAGAGCAAGTCTAGACTGTACTGTTTGTAATATTATTTACAGAGACACAACTGTTCCTACCATGAGTCAGCACTTGGTGACAATGGCATGGAAAAACTCCCTTTAACAGGCAGAAATTCAAAGAAACCTAGACTCAGGGTGGGCAGCCAACTGCCTCCACTGGTTGGGTTAAGAGAGGGGAGAGAGAGAGACATAGAGCAGGAGGAAAGACACATAGTAGCACTATGAAAGTTCTACTTAGAGATGTAAAATCATATAAATAAATAAAACAGTTGGGGTTAATAATACAATATCAACAAAAGCAATAGTAGTAACAATTATCATCATCATAATATAAGAGGCTGAAATACCTGCAGAAAGAAGAAGAGAGGAGATAGACGAGAAAGCACAAAACTACAGGAGGGAAAGTAGAGTTAGCAACATGCATTAACGGGATAGGAGAGGAGCTCAGTGCATCATCTCCAGCAGAGTAGGTCAGTAGTAAATAAAGGCCAGCAAAGTGTGGCATGTGAACGTGCACGCTCATGATGCGCATAACAGTCGTGCATGTGAATACATTTTTTTAATAAAAAATAATTAACAAAAATTATTGATCAAAAATTAATTAAATAATATAAAAATTTATTTAAAAAATAATTAATAAAAAAATAGAAAAAACATTAATATATATTCGTTATAATAATAAAAATAAATTAAAAGAAATTGGGGTCATAGCAAGGTTGAACAACTAAGAGATGGGGTGTGAAAATGGGGGTTTGTTTAAGGGCATGTCCGGCCTTATCCTCTATTAGCGGTAGTGGGGTCGATCACCAAAAGGTGAAGACGGTGTGAAAAGGGTGTTTGTGTATGGGATGTCCGGTGCTTTAGTGAGTGGCTTTAGCAATCGGTTGTATATATAGAGGTCTAGTTTTTTGACTTACATCTGACCGAGAGCGTGGAACAGTGTGACAGAACGATTTTTGGGTGAATCCGTATTGGACAGAGCAGAACAACAGCGCCATCTTTGCAGCATGACAATCCTGGACGTCACAGGTAATCAATTGAGTAATGACTCCAAAACTACATATAATTATAGATCCTGTAGCAATGAGTATGGCTCCCAGAAAGAAGACTCCCCCAACAACATTGGCTGATTTTCTGGACCGAAAGGCTTGGGCTCCTCAGTTTGAATGGGCGGTGGAACATTTTAGAATGTCGGGATTCTTGTTTGAGCACGGATCAGTTCATCTTTACGAGAGCTTGATGAAATTTTTCTTCATGAAAGCACACCGCACATTAGTTTTTCAGCCAAAGACTGGAATTAATTCAGAACAAGTCTATAAAGATATGAGTGCTTCAAAAGGATCTATACCACACGATGGTGCGGTCTGTTGCCTGGAGAGCTCTACTACCGTCTAGAGACAGACTTGACGTCTATGATCCAGAATCCAACATATTTTTTAGATCGTGCAAGGACGATTCTATCATTCAAAATGCCAGGAAGGGGACCCCGAGCAACAAAAAGGCTACCCCATCACGTCTAAAGAGTGGGAGACATGGTTCAGCACAGGCTTTGTGGTCCACTGGGGAGAATGGGATAGAACCCTTGAAGTCTTCTCACACATTGATAAATTTTAGATGGTATAAACCTTATGTTAGCTATGTAGGGATCAAACACAAACTTTTTGGTCCTGAGGACAAGCAAGATGAACAACAACAACACCGCAGACAACCTCAAAGACCTCCATGACGGGGCTGACGGTGACATTGTT
>NW_024042273.1:0-7789 GCF_014851395.1 Micropterus salmoides
GACATATATGGCTGGAAGTCAAGGAAAAGGGAAACAAAAGTTCTATGCCTCACCGATTGCTCATACACGGTCACTTGACTGCACTATCTGCATCAAAGTTTATCAGTTTTCCTTAGCTTGGCCACCAAATTTGATTACTTTGACTTGCTGCTAATGGCGTCCTGTGACGTCTTTTACACTAGCCATAGACAGCACATTATGAGAAATGAGCATAGCTAGCTTTTGCCACTCTAGATCTCAGTTCTGTGTCTTTCAAGAGGTATGGAGTGCAGTGTTAGAGAGCAGAGTGACTCATGTAGCCACATGTAGGTCGACATGGTCAATATCTCTTACGTATTGATGCTGTGAATGTTAATGCCTGTTCTATCAAATTATTCTATGGTTGTTGTTTGAAACACTATCTGGATCCACAGTTAAATTAATTATCTAAATTAGATAGCGCTTTTCATACAGTACCAGAATAATGAGCAGAAATTACAATTATATAGCATTTTCCCCAGAACTGCATGTTGCTGGGTGGAAATCCTGAGCAAGTCAAGACCAAGACCAGAGTTTCGAGATCATAGGTACTTCTCAAATTGATCAGAAAGATCCCATTCCCATTAAAAAACCCACATACAAACACTAAGAGCTGAAATCAACGTAAGCATCTTTATCAACACTCCTTTTACATGCTGACCATCGCGGTGAGGGTGTCAGTCATTAACGGTACAAACACTTTTTAATTAGGGTTGTTGGTTGCATTTGAAGCAATACATGTTACATCCAATCAAATTAGATATCTATTTCTGCAAAAGAATGCAAATATGTTGTACAGTTTAATCAGGAATCATATTAATACTTTGCATGCAGTGCAATTATTCTCATAAATAAAAAAGGAAAAAAAAAAATACATTTAAATGATGCCGTTTTCAAGGTGTCGGTCGAGCAAATATGAGAGCATAGTTTCATATTGTTCTCACATGTTCGTTGCCTTATTGAGCCAAACGCTGTGCGCCAGCGTGTGGATGTGATGCGCTGCTTGTAAAAAACACATTATGGAAATATAACTGTATGTCATTTACAACAAGTCATATTTATTTTAACTCATCGGCAGCCTCATTAAGTGAATGGACTGTTTGTGTAGCCTAAATAAATGCTCAAACACAAGCGGAATGCATTTGGTTTACTCTCTTTTCAAACGAGGGACTCCAAATTAGTACCTGGGTCCCTCCAGCTAGTGATGTCACTACTCAGGAGGGATGCCCCTTCCTGCAGATCAGTTATAAAGGGGTGGAGCTCTGGTGTCCCCTTTCCTCTGGTAGGGGACCAGAGGTTCCTATAGCCTTTGCGTGAAAGTGTGTTTTTTACCACCAAACAACATGCTTGCGCTTCACCAAAAGGAACGTCAGTGTCACACTGAGTTAAATTTCCTTTTGTAGCTTTTCTGTCAGAATTTGCTCCTTTTCTTCATGCAGTAAGGACGTATTAATATTAATGAGGGGCGTTTCACTGACCATTTATAGGCAACTATGGGCGTTTAAAGGGGGGACATGGCACTCCCCTACATGCGCCACTTTTCAAGTTGATTTCAAGTTGTGATTATAAAGGGTACACTGCTTACAAGTGTGCGTACGCACGGTGAAGTCTGAATATTTTTGGTGTACGCCATTTTGTGTTTTTGGGCACATGCACACTTTAGTGAGGTTCTACACACAGTTTTATAAATGAGACCCCAGAATGTTTTACTGAAAACATTCAGACTTTTCCGTTCAGACACAAATTACATGGATATTATCAGAAAGAAGTCGAACCCTTATGGACAAGTTTGCAGACTTAGAGCAGCGAGCGACTTGATTCAGCAAGTCAGCTTCTCTCTCGCACTACAGCAGGGTGACAGTATTTACCCATCAGCTAATGGCCCAGAGGTCAGGGGTGACACACTCTCAGTCTCCACTGTGCCCTTTCTCTCCGACCTCATCTCATGGTCGTTGGGTAATGCTAGACGATCCCTCTGGCATTAACTACACACACAAATGTGCTTGTCTTTCCACACACACACACACACACAGATACTAAATTACATGCATGCAGGCAGTCCCACACAGACACACAAATGCGGAGAACATTTTGGTGTATGCCTGCTACATTCACGCCATATGAAACATTCATCCACACATCTTAATATACACCAACAAGCACACACACAGAGAATGCGCCCTCTTCATATATGCATGATAGGGAGATAAAGCTGAAAGGTCAATTCCATTAGACGATCACCTTTTAATGTCACAGTGCCTGGAAAGAGCAACTGCGACCTCTTCCTCGCTGCATCACATCACAGTGTAATCACACTGCAGCAGTCCTTCCACAGGCCTAGGAGCATCTACTCACTGGCATCGGGATAGACTGATATAGCAGTTTCATGATACAGTATATTTTAGACTAAAATTGTCCTTTCTGTCCTCAAAGGTCGAATGACAACATCAGAATTTTTTGCTCTGCTGCCATTTTATTTTAATTTTAGAGATTATTCAAGTTGATTGAATAGGTAATTATAATAATTATATGCACTTTAAAATTTACTCCACACTTAAACTAGCTATTGATACGGATATGATATGATACGGATGTCTCAACTCAGGGTATCTGCCGATCCTGCTCCTTTTCCCTAAACACAAAATCTCTATACTTCACTGCATGGAAATCATTTGAATCCTTCTTATTTAATGTAACATGAGGTGCATTTTGTCTTATTGATTGCTGCATACCTTCATCTCCACTTTTTGCTCCTTTTGTTAGTATATAATGATGTTTTGTCCTTGCAGTTGATTTGTTGAGCGAAATAGAAAAATGTGGCTCATCCTCTACTCAAGAACTTTGCCGGACTCACAGCAGGATCCTGCAAAACTTTAGTGAAGATTGTTTTGTGTGCTCTGGTGCTCCAGTAAAGTGTTTCAGTGCTCAGAAAATGATATTGTTAAGGAAAAATACTAAATAGTAGCATTATTGTGGACATTTCTTTAGCATTCATGAGCATGTTTAGTAGCAAATTTCTAAAACATTGTGTAAGAACACCGGCTACTTTTGTCCACTACGTTGGTCTATTTACTGTTGTCAATGTTGCCCATCGTCACTATGTAGATGAAGCGTATTTTAATACCATTTCCTGGCAGCCTGTCTGTTGTTGTGGATGATTGGCTAGACCCCTGAATGGCCCTGATTGGCTGATGTCAGACTGAATTTTCTGAGGCTAATCCCTCTCAAACACACGGACCAATACACATCTTCAGACACGCCCACACACGTACACACAGACAGACACTTTCGCATCACTCACAAAAAACGCACACACAAACACAGGTGTTTTCTCTGTATGCCTGCCACATTGTCTGAATGTTAATTACATGCAGAAGGCATCTGGGCCCGTCCATTGCTAATCCTCTTTTAATTATATGTGTCCTCACAATGACACAAGGTTTACAATGGTGATTACAGTTGTATTAGACATAGTGGAAAATAGGTAGGGGGACGCCAAGGGAAATGGAAATCACCATAAAGCAAATAAAAGTGCTTGTTTGTCCATGCCATAATGTGGTGGACTGGTGATGGTATTCTGTTTCAGTGTACATGTGTTTGCTTTATCTGTGATTTCTCTTTTTTTTAATCCATTCTGCTAAAAAGTAGGTGTCTTGCAGTTTACCCAGAGTTTTATTTATTTTCTAAATAGAGATTAGTACCTCTAGCATATCAAAGCATATATTATAGCGGTGATATCAACGAGAATGGCGTCATATAAAGTGTTGGTTTACCTAAATGATGGGGTGGTGATGGTGCAATGGATAAGACACATGCCTTTGGTGTAAGAGATCCGGGTTCAATTCTCCACTGTGACCCATCCACTGAGCAAGATACTTAACCCCTAGAGGTCTAGAGGGCTCCAGAGGCGTGCAACCTCTGACACATACAGCTGTAAGTCGCTTTGGATAAAAGCGTCAGCTAAATGAATAAATGTAAATATTAAAAGCATACATAATGATGCTCGCAGTCTCTGAGCTAAAGTCCAAGCCAAGTCTCAAGTCTCTCAAGGTTATAACGACTGTTGTATCACCTGCTGCGTTTCATCCAAGCAGCTTAGAACGCAGCATATCTACAAGGAATTCTGTACCTGTAAACTGTTTTTCACGAACAGCGCACAACCATGTAGCCTAATATGAAATGCGTCTACAACTAATGACAGCTTATAAACTTCTGCAAGTCAACACATCCCCCAGACTCTCAAACCCAGTGTAATGTTCACTAAATAAAACTGTAATGTTACATAATCAACAATAAACCTGTAACCTGTTTTTCACAGAGCACAACGTTGTAATGTGCAATGCAATCAATGACAGCTTAAACTACTGTAAGTCAACACATCACCCAGACTCTCAAACCCAGTGTAAGTCGAGTCAAGTCTGACATATTTTAAGGACGAGTCTCAAGTCACGTCTAAAGTCACTGTGTGTGCGACTTAAGTATTTGAATCTCCTCATCTCTGCCATCTATGTAAAATTACATGTTTTTTTATTCTTTCAAATCTGCATTGATTTATTACATGCTGACTTATTAATACCTTTTAAAGTTGCAAAAAGGAACAGTTCCTTATTTACACACATGGACATTAGGCTACATTAACATTAATTTGGAGTTTAGGAGTGAATTTAGGTCCAGTATTTACTCGTTTGGTTCCGTTTTGGTCTTTGCCAACTCCTGAGAGATATCTGGCTCGTTAGCAGCTAAATGTTCCACCATGTTCACTAGTAGTTGGCAACCGTCTGTCTGTTATGGCAGACTAGGTGAACGGACTCGAGCGGACTCGGGGCAGGTTTAAATCCAGGATTTATTGAAAAGGCGTGTGAGAGCGAAAGCAGAGGGCAGACCAGGGAATGGAGACCAGCGAGTGGATTTCCAGGCGGGCAGTGAGCTGAGCGAGGCAGTGGCAGAATTTCCAGGCAGGCAGTGATCCTGAGCACAGAGAGACAAGGTAAATGATGAAAAGAAACAAACAACAGAATATACAACTCAAGACTTGTAGGCCGCAGCGCAAATACCACTGAGGTAAGCTGACGATCTGGCGACGAGTGAGGTGAAGAACCGGGTTGATATACTGCAGAGTCTTGATTAGTGGAATGTGGATCAGGTGTGCAGGTGGAGGTGGAGAGCCAGGCCCAGACAACACAGAGAGACAGACAAACAGGAGACACAGGGAGGGAAGAGAACATAGACACAAGGGGTCAGGGAGGAGAACTGCAGACTCATAACAGCTGAAAGACGCTAAAAAGCTCTGTAGCGCTGAGAGAGTGATGATTGCCTGTGGGTTCATCCCCACGAGAGACTATGTAACTATGTATGTGGCCTTTAGTTAGTAGAATAACTCTGCTCACTTCTGCTGTCCAACCACTCTGGGGATGCAGTGTTCTGCTAGATTTCACAAGTGTCCCGCACACGGCAGAAAAAAAGAAAGGGATTTCTGCAATTTCCTGCATTGCTACGTGTCCTGTTAAATATGAACTCATTGTTGGCTCACAAGAAAATGCAGTCAGCTCTTTGCCAATGAGAGCCACGAAGGAATGTCCCCAACGCTGGCTGGCCGCTGCAAACCGAACATCTGCTGCTTGCCTAGTCCCAATCAGAACAATGCACAAGGTACGAGCCATGAGGAAATAGCAAACCATATAGCTGTGCTACCAGACTTCTGGGATAATAAGTAGCTTAAGGCTATAAAAATGACAGAACACTGAGACATCCAACAGACACAAACATCCAAGACCTTTGTGTAGTGTGTTTGTCACAATGAGCAGGAAAGTGTGGATATTTGGGGACTAAAGATTGTCCCAAGTGTGTGCTGGAGCCACCAGGAAAAACTGTATGAACACACACACAGACGCACACCTCCTCGGCTTTAAAGAGTCCTAAGGGACCTCCTCTCAGTGTGTAGGGGGAAACCATGAATAAAACGCCCATTTGACCCTCACTGCTATAAAGCCTGTCTTTGTTGGGCCTCACAGGACCTTCTTTATCCCTCCTCCATCCTTCTTTTCCTTCCTCTCCCTCTCTCTTAGATGAAATCTTGCCCTTTGTTTTCCCCTCCATCCTGTCATGGCAGGGTCTTCATGTAATATTCATGAGGTTCAGTGGGTTTTTCTCCTGGAGATGTACAGTAGACAGCACAGTGGCGCCCCACATTGTGGTGGCGACCTTAGAACCCTAGCGGAGTTGATCTCTGACCTCTGGCGGTGCTGGCTAGCATCCTTAGTGCCGCTCATTAATCACATAACCACAAGTGGCACACAAATAAAGGATTTGTAGGCAGAGATGGGTTGCTATCTGGAGATGAAGCGTGTAGAAATGGAAGGATTGTTGTGTAGAAGTTGAAGCAGTGCATGTGTTTATGTGCATGTGACAGTGTGTGTAAGGTCTACCCTCTGCAGCAGATTCCTATGAAGATTGCCTCTGGCCTCTCTGTCTCTATTCCACTACAGGACAATGGTCTCCTTTAGTTTGGTGTGTGTGTGTGTGTGTGTGTGTGTGTTAGAAATGACTGGTATGTGAGTGTGTCTCTGAGAAGGCTGCATGGCTGAACACTGACTCAGTATGCTTCTGCTGTCTCTCTTCTCACGCAGGGAAACAGTGAGATCACATGCCTCTCGAACACACACACATGCAGTGTGTCAAAGTGGGGTTACAGGCCGATATGTCAGTTTGCCTTTTAATACAAATCACATGTCAGTTTCCACCTCTGATATAATGATGATGCAGTGGATTTTAAAGGGCCATACTGGAGTCTTTTTGTTGCCTTTTTAGATTTTATTTTGATAGAAACAGCTGAACCTTAACCGCTGAGGGGTAAGCCTTGTACATGGTTTTTCTACCATCTGATCTAACTGGCATCCCATCTTTGAACATGTTTTATCCTACTTACTACATACACTTTATGGATGGATGTTTTGCTTACATTGCAAGCATCTATTGACTTTCATTCATTTTATATGAAACCCTATTACTAGATTCTTGTAGTTTGCTTTATAAGTCATGAAAACACATGACAAGTTTTCATTGTATTCTTATGTAATATTTAAGTCCACATGTAAATACACTGCTCAAAAAAATAAAGGGAACACTAACACATCCTAGATCTGAATGAATGAAATAATCTCATTAAATACTCCTTTCTTTACATAGTTGAATGTGCTGACAACAAAATCACACAATTACAATTACATTATCAATGGAAATCAAATTTATCAACCCATGGAGGTCTGGATTTGGAGTCACACAAATCAAAGTGGAAAACCACACTACAGGCCGATCCAACTTTGATGTAATGTCCTTAAAACAAGTCAAAATGAGGCTCAGTAGTGTGTGTGGCCTCCAACGTGCCTGTATGACCTCCCTACAACGCCTGGGCATGCTCCTCATGAGGTGGCGGATGGTCTCCTGAGGGATCTCCTTCCAGACCTGGACTAAAGCATCCGCAAACTCCTGGACAGTCTGTGGTGCAACGTGGCGTCGGTGGATGGAGCGAGACATGATGTCCCAGATGGGCTCAACTGGATTCAGGTCTGGGGAACGGGCGGGCCGGTCCATAGCATCAATGCCTTCCTCTTGCAGGAACTGCTGAGACACTCCAGCCACACGAGGTCTAGCATTGTCTTGCATTAGGAGGAACCCAGGGCCAACCGCACCAGCATATGGTCTCACAAGGGGTCTGATGATCTCATCTCGGTACCTAATGGCAGTCAGGCTACCTCTGGCGAGCACATGGAGG
>NW_024042274.1:0-54000 GCF_014851395.1 Micropterus salmoides
TTTTGTTGTTTGTTGTGTTGTTGGTTTGGATGTAGTCACAAGTTGGCGCACTGTTTGCCCGTTGGGTCATGTTGCCTGATCCTGGCAAGTCAGCGGAAAACCAAGATGCAGCTGCAGTCCATAAATATTTTCGATGTGTCTAGCTGTGGAATACGTTCTAGCTGTGGAATGACACTCACTCTGTGTTTTGTCATTTTGCCATATGCAGCGTGTTGCTTTAGTGTTTTCAGCAGGAAGAAATGTCTTGTTAAATGATATCATGCTGTCTGAAGACCCCGGGGACAAAAACAAGACCAGAAGTTTTAATGGGAATGAATGCCACCTTAACCCTAATCCAAATCAGTCTACAGTAAAAAGTGCATTACTAATTACATTTTAGGTCAGGTAAAGAAACATCTGTGTGATTTAACACATCTAAAATGCCCCTCTACCTGCTCGATTTTCCCCAAACAATTCTTTTTGGAATAGACGTGCAGCATTAGCTCAGCATTCACACAGTAAAGACTTTGACTTCTGCAATGGCTGTAAAAGTATTATAGTGGTTTTAAACAAACAAATCCTTGTGCCCAGTCAGTTAAATTGAAGCACCATTATTGGCTGCAGGCTGGGGTGGTGTGGGTAGGCCCAGCTGGAATGGCAGACAGCATCCTTAGGGGTTTTTTTTTCCTTCTTCGACACTTTGAACCGTGAGAATGAGTCTGAGAGCCGCTAAACCTTCAAGGCCGATGGAGCTTTTTCCCACACACTTTCATCCTGTCGCCCTCTGGAAGAGAAGTACTTGCTGGGTAGTTGAGAGTGGCTTTGGTTGACAAATTAAAGAAGGCTTAATATCAAACATGCTTCAGCTGTAGTGTCATCTGCTAGAGTTCCAGGATTGCAGGTATAGTCAACAATTCCCTTTCATTCAGAACGGCTGCTTTAGGGCCCTTAGCACAATCCGCTTTTGGAACCATCAACTGTTTCCTCCTTTGAAGGCACCTTAAAACAGTGTGAACAAGCTGTAAACACAACAGCGATATATTTTGGACTTACCACCATAAGTTGAAATGAGTCGTTTTTAGCAGTTCCTATTTACACGACACAGCTTTCCTCCTGTTAACTCTGTTTCTTTCTTTAGCTGCTAAATGCTCCATTATTTTTACCAGCTATTTGCTAACCTTGTCTGTCTGCCTTTTAGTGCCGGACAGAAATTATGTGGGGGGTTTCAAGATTTTTAGCTGAAAACAGCTGCCTGCTGCTCTAAACAATGAGACAACCAAACAGTAAAGCTGTGTGCCGTAAAACCAAAACAATGAGCTGAAAGACGCTAAAGTGCTCCATAGAGCTGAGGTGAGGATTTCCATGGGATTGTCACTATGAGCAGCATTTTTGACATTGTGAAACACAGTCATCTGGCCCATTGTTAATGCAAAAATTTTGACCAAAGTAATAAGTGGCAGGTTTTTAAAGGGCTATACCAGTTTTTACTCATTTACTGCAAATCACCTGCTTAAATCACCTAACTTTGCTGCTCTGTTTTGGAAATGTTGAAATGTTTTTCTACTTTTCCAGTCTTTGGTTTCCACTAATTTTAACCTATGCTAGCAATGAGGCTCTGGGGCAGCGGTCGGTAAATTCTTTTCCAAGCAGTTACATGGTGGGCCAGAACAAAGTCAAATTATTTCAAATCTTTGTATACTTGTGTACATGTTTATCTCAGTCAGTACTGTGCAGGACTCTCATTTGGAAGGTTGTAGGATCAATTCCACCCAACTGCGGGAATTTTTTTCCCCTTACTAAATTAATATAAGGACACTTTTGCACATGCCCACAATAAAGCATGTGCTGCAGTGTGTGTGTGTCCCGGCGTTTGATCCAGATTCATAAACCTATGGACGCTTATTTTCATTTCCCTGAGGAAATTCAGGGGAATCTATCACACGTTTACTGACGGCTTTTTCAGAGGTGTGTCAAGCAAGCCAGAGTCTCTTTTGAATATCATTCAGAACTCTGCAAAGTAAAAGCTCTCAATAAACTCAACATAAAGCAAAAGCTCAAAAGCTCGCTCTTTTATTTTGGAGGCACTATCACTTAAGAGGAAGCGATTGTGTGAGTAACTGTAGCTGTCATGACTGTGATCTATTTCAGCACCAGCCGCTATCAATTTATTTATTTGTTATTTCTTTGCTGTCAAAGCAGTCGCGGGCCGCCTATTGCCGACCACTGCTTTAGGGATTTCAATGTTAGCCAGCTAGCTAGCTAGTTAGCATTCTGTCATTTGGTCCACCACTTTGGTCCAGATATCACAACAATATCTCAGGTTGTATTTGTGTTTAGTTCTAATTAGCAAATGTTAACATAGCTAACAAGCTAAAAACAAATGGTTACGAATGTTAACATTCATTCATTGTGAGCATGTTAGCAAGCCAACATTAGCATTTTGCTCAAATCACCTCTGTACAGTACAGCCTCACAGAGCCACTATGGCATAGCTGCAAACTCTTAGTCTTGCTGTATAATGTGAAAATCTTGAAGCAGACCCTTAGAAGTTTTGTGATCAGACAGCCATATTTTGAAATGGTGAGCATAAATCTAAAGTTAGTAAGTTGTAAAGTGTAGTTAAAAACCTAATACACAGAAACACACTGTTTCTAAGGACTGCTTTACTGCTGTATGCATCTCCACAGCAGTATGATGATGTGATGTGGTATACCCTTTTAATGTCTACACTTGTTTTTCTTCTTTGCTCTGTTGTTGCTATTTCTCTGCCCTCTTTTTTTTCTTGTTCTGTCTCTGTCTCACAGTTTTTCTGTCTTTCTGTCCAACTACTTCCCCTCCTCCAGCTGAACTTTGTGTTCTCCTCAGCACACACATTCACACTCTCACCCAGCCAGCAGAAAAAGACATTTTTAAAAATGACTGAAGATGTTTTTATTCTTCAGGTCTTCTCAGACTCTTGCGGGACATCTAGCAAATTCCTTTCTTCCCCTGACACGGTCTGTTCAGCATCACTGAACAGTAACGATGCGTATTGCCTCCCTTTGTGTCCACAGCTAGTTGGAAACAGTAGATCACCACATTTAATGTTGGAATGATGTAAGTATTGGGGGGAGAGGCATTTTGTTCCCTTATTTGAGAGCTGTCAGTAGAGAGATAACAGGAAATTAGGTGGTGAGAGATGAAGAATGGTCAGCACCTTAAAACCCCAAGACACACGGGCACCCTAGCGTTTTAGATGTTAACTGTAGTTAATATAGTTCTCTTCTTCAGAGCAGGAGTCACTGAGTTCAGACTGTAGAGGACATCCTGCTCACCCTACAGTCATGCAATGTTTTTTCCTTTGTTTATTTCCTGTCCTTGGGTTTAAAGTCTTTAACTATAACCAGTCTCTTGCTACTGATGAAACAGTAGAACCCAGTCAATAAACAAGCCCTTATGATCCTGGACAGCAAACCTAAAAGCTTCCAATATTGTAGCATACTCCATGAGCATGAAGATGTAACATTTTTAGCTGAAAGAATTTTCCCATGAAACCTGATTAATGTACAAACTCCCCCACTTAGAATTCCATTATTCACAAAAACGCTGAGGACAGCAGTGTGTCATCTTCCAGATTTATCTGTTACTGTACAACCTTTGTCCTTGTAACATAACATCATACATTGCTATGTTGTAAGTGCCTGCTTTTATTATCTCCTCTGTATTTTTCACGCTACAATTATTCTTTATGTTTTGTCTGCCTGGTTTTTGATTTGTTTTTAAATGGCTTATAATGTTGTTTTTAATGGCTAATTCAAAATTTAATGAATTTGGAATCTGGCCAACAGCCGCAAACTAACCGTTTGGCAACACTGGAACATTAGCAGTAACACTGATCAATTTTAAATGCTCATTGATTTATCATATTACGCCTTGCTTTGGTTGTCTGTTGGTGTTGGTGCTTCAGGCAGTTTTGATGTGTTTGCCAGCTGTGTTGGCTGAAGCATACTGAAGCAGGTCAAACAGAATCTTGGCCTCACAGCTCACAAGTTTTCATCAAATCATCTGCATGTTTCCTCTGGCAGACAAATTTGCGACCAAGCCAACGGTTTTTTCACATGATCTCACTCCCACTCGGCTGAATTTACTGTAATCTCATTGATAATGCTCTTCATCGTTCCCTTGTTCTTTCCTTCCTTCTTTCCTTCCTTCTTTCCCTTTGTTTCTTTTTCTCTGAGCCCTCAAATGGCGTGAGGCCAGACATATGCTCTTCATTTTGCCCAGACAATCTGTCCAATCGAAAAAACACTGTCACTCAGCTTTGACGATTTGCTGTGACATAACTTCAAACTGCTGTTGGGCTTTATCACTTTGTCTGCAAATGGTAGCGCCCCTCGCCTCTTGAAATCTATTGTTTTCTGTGTCCAGACCCCAAACCGCTGAAATTTACAGCACAACTCCACTAAAATCAGATCAAAGCATTGAAGGGAGAAAAGGCACTGCATAAAATGGTTTCATCAAGAATCATAGAATGAAATGGCCCACTTCCTTTCCCAATGTTGTTTGGACAGGTGAGTGAAACTGCAAGCTAGGCCTCGGTCCCACGACTGCAGCCACCTCAGACAATTGAACTGTTCCAAGTCAAACATGAGCTATTGCGGCTCAGAAATAAAGATAAGCAGTTGAAAACCAAAGGTGGGAGTCCTCAGCTTCACCCTGATGTTAAACAAATACTCAGAAAAAATATCCCCACACCTCTACATGACTGTTAGCTGCAGGAAAGTTTCACCAGTTTTTACCCCTTTGTCTGTTGCTGTAATGGAACGATTTACAAAAAAATTGGCTCCTGCAGTTCCTTCAGATCAGAGGCTGTCTGTGTGTGTGTGTGTGTGTGTGTGTGTGTGTGTGTGTGTGTGTGTGTGTGTGTGTGTGTGCGCGCGCGTGTGTGTGTGTGTATGCAATCCTTGTGTGACTATTTCTGTTTGCGCTGCACATTTTGTTGAACATCCAAGTAAAACACCTCTCCTCCTCCACCTCAAGCTTTTATATTTTTGGAGGATTTTGTTTAGCTTGTAAGGTCTTGTCCTCTTTTTTGCTCAGTCAGTTTCCCTCACAGGAATGTAAAGCTGTAAAGCCTTGATGTGGTGGAACACGTCATGTCACCAGATCAACAGCAACACTGAGAATATGCTTAGGTAGGATTTTTCATTTGTAGCTGTTAAGACTAGACGAGCTGGAACTTACATAACATGTTATTGTGGATGCTTTTATTGTATTTGGAGTAAGGGTCTAGAAATCCTCCGAATGGGTGGCCCATGGGAACCCAAACCTGAACTTTGGCAGAGGTGCAGTGCTCTACTCTGCAACATTCTTGGTGTTTTTACTCAGAAAGTTGCTTTCCTTTATAGCAGCTCAACTTTTTCTGAGGATTCAATCTGGATTTTAAGTTGATGAAGAGTATGAACTGGCTCTCACTTTGGCTACTGTTGCTCATTCTGATTCTCCTTGAAATGTTTGTAGCTGTTTCAAAGGCCAAGAAGTTCTCCATCTGCAAAAGCGATCGCTGAGCAACAACTCTTGTCAACTTCTTGCACATATTAAATGAGCTATGCGACAGTCAGAAGCTTTCTTGTTGCCACTTTAAAGTGGAAAATTGAGGATTTGAAGAATACGGACACACAATATTCTTCTCACATTGTCCGGTCTACCAGAAAGAGCATTTTGAGTCTTGTTGGCAGGATAAGGAGCCTTAAATGACTGAGGCATGACGGGAAAGTCCCTGGTATTCTCTGGCTCTGTCTACCCCCCAACATGGCCCACGAATTACCCCTCCACTGCCAAGCAATAACACAAAAACACCATAGGGTAAAACCTTGTGGCAAATAACATTAGTCACAACTCATATTCATTTTAAGTTTTTGGCCATGTGGCTGGTGTTATTTTTCCAAAGCAGGTCACAAGACTAAGACTTTGATGGTTCCTGTATCTTCAAATATCAAAGGAATCAAAACGCATTACACAGAAAATCAACTTTGTTGGTAGTAATCTCATTTACTGAACAAATGTTTTCTCATCAGCTTGAAAAGACCATATGCAAGAAAGAGTCCATTCTGTTTATTATGTCTAGACGTGATTCTCCAAAAGTATTTGAGTGTGCTGTGAACAACTAAAAGGTAAGCTAGGATAACAGAGTCAGTGTTTAGTCTTGTTCCCATGAACTCCCTTATACGCTGATTTAAATTTCAAGGCCCATTGTTGCCTCCTGCATTATGAGTTGAACTCCCTTCTTAATTTCTGAATGTATGACACTCATTTAAGTGCTAAAATAAAGGTATAGACCTAAAAAGTCACATTTGTATGTTCTGATATCACGGAGACATCTCAGTGGACGTCCTGCATGTAAATCCGATTAATCCCTGTGGATAAAAATTGGTGTTGACCTTCTGCCCAAAACAGAGAAAGAGCAACACATCAGTGCTGGCTAGTTCCTGTGTGTCTAAGGCCGTTACATCAGTTAGTCAGCACCTAAAATAACATTCAGTCAGCCTTGCACTTTATTCTAAGTAAACTTCATCCTCCAGTTTTACCACAGTCAATTAGCTCATTTCCCATGTGTCATCTCTCTGGCTCGCTCGTTAGCTAACGGGTGACCTGCTGACGGGTCACATCATGCCGGAAGCCCGCTTCCTTTATAAATACACTTAATAAAATTGCCACAAACACACACAGAGACACACTCACACACAAAATCTCCCCAGAGGAAATTTTTAATAAGAGTCCAGTTTTATGGACATTCCCCTAGGGAGAAAAGTACCTATTTCCTCAGCCTTCAGGGGCTCATTCAGGATACAGGAGGGTGCTAAATTACACACCAGACCAAGCCACCAACCTCTTTTATCTCAAGAGTACACTCACTGGCCCCTAAGGTATTGCATTGGCTAATCGATTTAAGTTATTCCCCCAATGGTGTTTGTGATACTTAAAAAGGATGGTCCATGTTCTTTATGAAATTTAGGTTTTACATTGCATTCATGTGGTGTCAGAACAAGTGGAAAAATGAGTTCCCGACTGTTCCCGAAGTTGTGTCACACGACTTGCCAAATTATACATGTCATATTACACAGAAATATGGCGGACAAAAGACCTATATTAGTTCTTTATAAGCATTAACCCTGATAACATGTCAGGTAAAGCAACATTTTAGTAGTTTTAGGGAATGTAGCCTACTAGTTCAGCAACAAATCTTGGACAAAATCACTAAGCTTCAAATTATTTCAGCATACTTAGATAGGAACATCACATACATAACATGTTGTTTCCACATTATGACTTGGCGTGAATGCAGCATAATATCCTTCAGTAACAGAAAAAAAGGATATAGTATCTAATCTGTTGCTAGCTAAACAGCTAAACAGCAGGGTAGCTATTGATAGCAACAATGGAATAAAAACAATATTCCTACGATTAAATAAACAACAAACAATACTTTTTGTTACAAATAATTGCGACAGACAGTAAAGTTACTGTTAAAAGTTAAAGTTGTCCAGAATACAGCTTGTTTTTCATGTTGTGGAGCTAATGCTTTTACACCCTGCCTTTTTTTGGCTAACAAAACAAAGCTGTATTTTTCTTGTTTGACTGCTATACCATATGGAGGATAGTGTGTGTCTGACAGATAGCTTAAGGTATTTCTTGCTGAACAAACCATTTGTAACTCAAAGACACATACAGGAATTATTGAGGATATTTCTTGTTTCATCCTGTTCTTAGTGTTCTTTGAGGAAAGCTTTTCAATTTTCTGTATGTTAATTCATGACTGCTGTAAACTCATAATTTAATGTTGGTGTGTGTATACTTTGAAGTTTAATTTCTTAGACATGAGTGCTGTTTATTTGAGTGGTCTTCTCTTTTTCCTTGTCTTAGGTCCGGCAGTGTGAAGAATCACTGGGAGGAAATCTACTACTTTGTGGAGAATCTAGCAGAGAAATTCAAAAGGTAAGTGGATCTACATAGGTGGACAGTATATTGTAACACTTAAAAGGTTTGGAAACGTTTCATAACTGGACTTTAAGTCTCTAGTTACTAAACAACCTTGTTGCCTCTGTACTCGACTTCCTGGAGCCCCGAGATGTAGATCATCAGAGAAACGCACACTTTAAGCAGCAGTCACACTGGTAAAGTAAAATAAAATCTGTCCCTACAGCTACAGCTGGCCATATGCTAAGTCACTCAGCATCCAGGTTGATGTTTCACTCTGTCTCTGCAGTAGCTGAGCTGATGCCAGTGGTGTAAGTGAGTTTCCAGCAGTGACTACAGGCTGGAAAGCCTGGATGTGTCGGATAGCCTGGGATTTACAGCCTCTTGAGACTTAGAGGAGGGCACAGAATGATGGATGCTCTCAATGGGCAAGGCCTACAAAATCCACCACCTTCAAAAAACACTGCACCATCTCAACTCAGATCTTTTCCCCGAAATGTTACTCTAATCTAATCTAAAATCATATTATAATGAGTGCAAATGATAGAAAGCTCCATTGAGCTCCTTGTCTAAAACTTTGATCTGAGTTGGAAAACAATCATGTATTGCATTCTGTTCAATAGAGTTAAATAAAGTCACTAGTTACAAAAGCGTGAGTTACTAGGACAAATGTATGGCAATGTTATAAGTAGAATAGGCCCATATAGCCATTAGAGGAACATTATACAGGGCTTGAAATTATAAAACTAATAGGATCTTGCAGTCCCCCAGCAGCATAACTGCCCCTAATTGAACATCAGACTGTAAAGTGTATTCGTCAATTGAGCCTCTTTATGTGATCGAAAACTCATGTCCTAACGGTTCATGTTGTTATCTGTTATCTATGTTTGTGATACATAAACGGGATGGTCCACTTGTCACTTGATTGCCCCGTCAAGGTGGAACAATAGCTTAATAAGTTGGATTGGTTGCAAACCATTCTTTTGCTATGAATATTAACATAAATTCAAACAGCTGTTTTTTTAATAAAACATCTGCTAGTATATACACATAACACTGTATAAGTTGTCAGAATGTCATTGTACCAGTGTCACACAGATACAAACTAGTGTGACAGTAAGATGTGGACATTTTCATTTATCCCTTTTATGTCATGTCAGTGGTAGTCATTTAGAGTGCCGTCCTCCACTTATTCTGTAAGCTCTCTTGTGGCTAAAATATGAACTATATTTTACTCCAGAGCTGTAAAAATGCAGTGTAAAATGTGACATTTCAACAAACGGTCTTCAGCTCGTGGGTGGTTTTGTTTTGTCCTTATTGCTTGTAGGCCACAACAACACCTGGAGCTTCGTGGTTCAGCCACAGCAAAGAGCTGACCCTCAAAGTTTCTGTTTTAAACAAACATGAGAAAGTTTCAAACAGCTCAAATCTCCATGAACTTACTTTCTCTCACAAACAATAAACACTTTTTTTCTCTCTTCAGATCGCCGTGCATGTATGTGTATGTAACGCCTTTCTAAATATAAATTTTAACCAATAAACAAAAGTAACAAACTTTTTCACATCTGAGGAGTCAGTGACATAGCTTGAATACCAATGTTTAAATCACTGTCACGCACAGAGGTTTCATACATCCATGCACGGTGCCACTTTTAATTTATACACAGGCATGTTGGAGTGATCACAAAGGAAGTGAAGATATTTGTTCATTGTTCATTTTAACTGCCATTTATTTTATGCTTCTGAGGAAAACAAATGTCTCTTTTTGTATAGCTGATGCTTTTGATTAACCTCAGATGATGTGGAAATGTTTGTATCACTAAGTGTTGGGCAAGGTGGGAAATCACCAACCAGCAGCCAAAAGCTGTTAAATTTTGTCATTGGCAGTTACCATCAGTCTTTGGCACATATCATCAGAAACTCTGTGTTTCTGTGGGGATTTTAGTACTTCCCAATCTTCAAATCAAACTGGTGAACAGTGTGGGCTGCTGAATGACAGGTGTGATAATGGATTGTTTTTTCTGTTCTAGTCCCATGCTGAGGATGTCCTTCATAACATTCTCCTCCAGAGCATCCACCATCATGAAACTGACGGAAAACAGGTAAATGAAGTCATAGTGGATGCAGTCTGTTGATTAATGTAATTATTTCATGTGACCCTTTAATATAATGAACTGCAACTGACCAACCTTAAGATGAATCTGTGTTAGAAGTGCATGTTTTTCTAGCAAGAGAAGCCATCAGCCGTAAAGTAAACTCAAAACTATTACACCAGAGTAAAAGCAGATGCTCTCTGGACTCATGTGAAGTTGAAAATTGGCTTGTGTCACCATTTAACTGTTGCGTAAAACTCACTGTTGTTTTGTGTGAGAGAGTTGAGGCAACTTGGTTTCCAGAGAGGTCTCCAGTCAGCATGAGAGCTCCAGGGAATGAAATGAACAGAGTCAGGTGAAAATTTTAGGAAAGGGAGAGGTTAGAGACATCTACACCCTTGAAAAAGACAGGTAACTGCAGTTTACATGCATCCTCATCCAAAACCAACTCAGCTATCTTTCTTCTCTGCAGAGTGGACATCAGAAAGGGGCTGAACGCTCTGAAAAGAGAGATTCCTGGTGGAGACACATTCATGCACCTTGGATTGCAGAGGGTAAGCCTTTGTCATAATGCTTTTTTAATGCTATTTGTATCAAACTTTTTTAGCAAAGCTCAATGTTAATTGAACAAAAATGTCTTCCCATTTGAAGGCAAACGAGCAGATACACCAGGAGAACTTTGGTAAGCATCAAATAACTCATTCGCATGAAAACTTACTTCAGGCTAAGTTATGAATTACGTTGGTGTTATATAGCATGTCTGTACGTTTCTTCCAGGCACAGCCAGCGTGATTATTGCACTGACAGACGGAGAGCTGCAGGAAAATCAGCTTATTACTGCACAGCAAGAGGTAGCAACTCAAAAAAACGCTTTAGTAACAGGGCTCATCTGGTGGCAAAAATACTCACATTGCTTAGAGTGCCGGTTTTCTGGAAGTAATAGATTTATTCCCTCTTTCTTCGACAGGCGGAGAGGGCCAGGTCTCTTGGAGCCATTGTGTACTGTGTTGGCGTCAAAGACTTCAATGAGACACAGGTAACACCTATGCCAATGCAATAAATGTGTGCTGCATGTAAAGCATTTCAACATCTATATTCCATACATTTTTGAAGTAAAATTCACTCAACTTCATTGTAATTGCCTTTCAATTTACAGGCCACTTTCAGTTTACTGTGTGTGTACTCTATACCACATGTGCTCAGGAATCCAGAGTTGTGGAAACATCCAAAATGCTGTTACCTCTGTGTTGCACAGTGTGTTTTCAGTGGCCCCTGTGCAATTTGGCCAACCCATAATTTAAAACTTCCTGAAAGCTAATCCGAGTGATTTTTAACCCTGAGCTGCCTCTTAGGCCGCTGCAGACGCCAACACACAAAGCTGGACTGCAAATTTTTATATCTTGGCTAATACCAGAGAAGTTATACAGAGAAGATATACAACTTTAAGAATCCTCAGTATAACTCTGTAGGGAAAACCCGTAAGGCCACTAGAAAGCCAATCCTCTTCTTTTAACAGCCAAGGATGGAGTTTCCATTGACGTAAGGGGCCTACTGCGCATGCGTGGTAGAAGTATAACCGGTTGGGAAAAATGCTTTTTAAACCTTATTTTGAGGCGAAGTCGTCAAACTTTTTCAGCAGTTTTTATCAGATTTTATTGCTGATTCTATTCATGTAGTTTATATGTTCCGGTGACCAGTGAAAGTGCAGTTCTAGGCTCTCTCCCCATTCATTCAGACAGCAGCCTGGGCTGTGTCTGAAATAATTTTTTGCTTAGGAAGGTTCCTAACTGAGTGAAGTGAACCAGAAGTATTTCAGCGGCAGCCATGACAAGAGCTGGTCGAATTCTCTAAAAGCTAAGGAAAGGTGCCTCAATGCTTCCTTTCATATCTCCTTTAGCATAGAGTACATAAGACCATCCTTTACGAAAGGAAAGGAGAGAATGCCGTCCCACAGTTCCTTGCAGCGGCAACATTTACACATAGCCACGCACGTTCTCAAACTCAAAGATAAAATCCATTGACCACATTTAGCAAAATTCTTGCACTACAGACGCACATTATGATTCTTGAATAAGACTCACAATTTCCTTCTTTCTTTTGGTTTGTTTTCTTTTGGCTTTGCTGTAATCTAATACTGTTTCAACACCGTTCTATGTTTCAGATTGTTGAAATAAGCTATAAAGTGTTGTATTAGAATTTTCTACAATAAAAAAAAAGAAATCACCGACCATAACGGATAAAGGATTTTGATCAAGTTACCATTGTCTATTAAGCCTTTTCTCTCTTATGTTGTAACTCGCTAATATGCACATGTCTTGAACTGTCAACAGTAACTGAGACCTATGCAAGCTGTGTTACTATTCTTGTAAAATGAGTGAGGACAATGTTGCAGCATGTATGTATTGCCAGCCTTCAGCAATATCATTAATTCATTTTACTTCAGTCACAGATGCTGTCACCCTTACCTTTATAAAGGCAATGATCAAGCTGCAGTCAGTGTTGATCACATTATCAACGCTGACCGCCACAT
Source organism: Micropterus salmoides (assembly GCF_014851395.1). Taxonomy (NCBI): domain Eukaryota; kingdom Metazoa; phylum Chordata; class Actinopteri; order Centrarchiformes; family Centrarchidae; genus Micropterus; species Micropterus salmoides. Next base: position 12,559 of record NW_024042274.1, read on the forward strand.
TGTCGATTCTTGTTGGGTTTTTTTACTAGGTTATGTGTAAAATTGTATTTGATCACAGAGCTGCAGGCAGCACATATAGAATACTAGGCTATTCACTCAGCAGCCTCTTCTGCTAGCTCCCCCCCTCTCTCTCGCCACAGTTACACTGTCATTCTGTGGGAAACACTGTTTACATACAATTCAGATTCATGTTGATGAATATGAATAATATGAGGAGGGTGAGTGTGAGCAAGCATTCTCAATGTGACAACCCTTTCTGCTATGCCTTTTTGCTATCTTGATTATGAAGTAATATATTCCACCTTGTTGTCCACCTTTAGATGGCCTGCATTAAAACAACACGGGGCGCAACGCAAAGATGTGGTTTTTGTAGTCCATCTTCAGAACATTGTAGTTTCATCAAGGCAGGCCACGTCATTAGTATAAGATATCTGAGACCTAAAGATATTGCTCTCTCTCTCTCTCTCTTTTAGTAACCTTTAGTAACCAGATGTGACCTCTGAATGTTGGAGGTGTCTCTCTAACCACAGTTGCAGAAAAATAATTTATCCAGTAAATTGTTTATTAATCATTTTGTGAAATACTTATTTTTTAATTTAGTCAATAATAACCAACACCTCTGTCTCCCCCTATAGCTGGCCACCATTGCAGATACCATCGAGCATGTGTTTCCTGTGTTGGGCGGCTTCCACGCCCTCCGGGGAGTCATTGATTCGGTAAATAAACTCCTCTCTGTGCAGGGAAGCATTCCCGGAGATGACGCCCACATTCATATATTTATCTAGAATCTGTCCTGCATTAGCTCAATCACCTTTTATCACTCCCTTTTGGGTGTCAGAGCTACCTTTAGAAAACACTCAAAGTATAAATACACAGAAAACTCACTCAATTACTGTAACAGGAGTATATTTTAGAACTTACGTCCCACCTTGTTCCTCATCAACCTTTCAATCCAGTCACATCTACATTGCTTTTCACAATGCAAGAGATAAAAAGTGTCTTGGTTTACTGTACAGCCCACTGTCAAAGTTTTGGTGGAAGATTCAACTCAGACAGACAGTATTTTTCATACATGGCAGGCAGAACTGTCTCTGTGTGTAGGCATACTGGGCTAATGGAACACATTCATGTATCATGAGTACAGTACAAACAGGGTAAGCACACTTCATCTTGTGTTTCTCACAAGAGACGCTAATATTTTCATCAGTTTCCCTGTTTATTTGTTAGAGTGATGTGGTTAATCTTTTTTCTCTCATATAATCCTTGCACAACACATACAGAGTTTGCATCGATAACGTTACAGATGTAACACTCGAAATTGTTAGACATAGACAAAAGTAGGCTTCTTATTTCACGCTGGCAACCATTTATTTTGACAGCTGAAATGACAACTGTCGCGGGCAGATTTTAGCAGCTGTACCTAGCTAGATTTTTAAGCCTTAACTGGGGACGCTGGGGACATGTCCCCACCACATTTTGAAATGGCTGATTTTGTCCCCCTCACTTTTTGAAAGTATCTGTTAAAAATGTTCTGAAAAATAGCAAGAGATGTTAACTAAGAAACGAAAATGCTTTGAGAAAGGTTTATTTGCACAATAAGAAAACATGCAAAGCAAGTAAATATAGAAGAAACGTGCATTGTGCAACAGACTGCTGTTTACTGCATTATCATCTGTTATTTTTTTCTATTTATGATTTGTCATCTCCCAGCTGAATTTTTTGTTCCACTTTTTATAAAGGAAGACATTTCCACCCTAAATTGGAGCAGAAAATGTTTCCAGAATGCAGGAAATTAAGTATTTAATGCTCAAAATCTTCTTGGGGAGGAACCCCATATTTTAACGTTTCATATTTCTTCAAAATAGTGCTAAAAATCTTCTCATCTTGTTTTTGAGCATCGTCAGGTCTCGTTACACAAGGCTCCATGAGCTGGTTGAAAGCGCTGTTTCCAAATCACTCAGCTTAGGTTGTTTGTAGTTTCAAACAAGTAACCTTGGGAGAATGTTGGTAGTTGCTAAAGTGCTCCTTGACCTCGGAAGTAATTCTCAGTTAATACTGTAGGTAGTAAGCTAGTTAGCCATGCTAATGATCGCAGCTTATGTTGAGAGCAGAGAAAAACACAGTTTAATGAATCATCGAAGGAAGGTTCAAATCAAGGGCAACTGGTGTAGCAGATCTCGGCTACGTAAAATTTTAATACAGTTATGAAAATTAATATTTCCGGGAATATTAATTTTATACCTCGAAATTAGGAGCACCACCTAAAGATTTGCTTGTCCGCCCAAGCCTTTAGGTCCTTGAGTATAGCCTGAGATTTATACCGAGTTCGGTTAATTCATTAGTTGTTATTCTGAAATCGTAAGGTCAGTCAGTCAGTCTCAGATCTGAGCGTAAGTTCTGTGTATAGGGACTCTAGATTCTGAATAACACACACACATACATCGCTGTGCTCAAAGTGAATTTATTAACTAACAAAAGAGAGTACAATAGTGGGTAAATGTGGTGATATTACAGGGGTAACAGTTAATATGACCACAAGGAGGTACTAAAAAGGGTAGCCTATGTAAGGTTCGATTGAGTTTTAGTTTATTGTAGAGGGAGAGAATTCTACGAGTATGAGGGAACGAATAACCGAAATTGGGTTGCAGATTTAGCTTGTCTAATCTAAGGGTTTATTAACTGTGGATGGAGCCCATAGATCACCAACGAGTCACAGAGTGTTGTTTGTTTTGGCCTACCGTTGCCGCAGGTCCCGTGGCGAGGCTCGACTGCCGGTTGACTCGGGAAGTCGGTTCTGGCCCGACCCCAGTGGCGTTTTCGAGTTGGGTTGAAACCGGTGGATTGGTTCCGGAGTCCTCTGTGGGAAGCGCTTGCAGCAACGGGCTGTCAGCCAAGGCTTTTGCTCTGATCTCAGTTCGTTTGGTGTCGCTATAGGGCCCACTCAGGGTTTTGGTCGTCAGAGCCGTAGTTTCATTTATTCAAGGCCATAAATGAAGGCTTCTGAGTTTCTGGTCCAAAGTTGCTCACAACGGTCGGATGGGGTTGCAACAACAAAATCAAATAAACTCACACATTCACCGTAGGTTCGCGACGCCTCGGGAATATCGGCTATTTAATGTTGCTGAGGTTAAACAGGCAGCTCCAAACAAAATAAAGAAAATCAAATCTCCCGCTGAGAAATTTGGAATTCAGGGTCGTAGCCTTCTCAGCTCGTCTGAAGGAAATTTAAGTACGAAACAAAAATCGGAATTTCAAAAGTAAAGGAAGTTTAAGAGAACGTATACGTTTAGTTTCAAGAAAGTTTAAACGAAGAGTTTTGAAGAGGTAAGAAGCCTAGAACAAAAGACAGCAAGGCCTTTTTATTGATTCCGCTAGGTAGTGACGTCAATTTTGGGGATGGTCTCACAAACGTCGCTAAGGTGTTAACTTTTGGGATAAAGAAATATACGTTGCGCGTATTTCTCTTTGATCTCTCTCTCCACAATATCGACATTTGGAAAAATACTTAGTTCTAAACATTCGGATAAAGACAGTTAAAACAAGGCTAAACACTATGGAAAAAGTTATAATGGTTATATAAAACGTAACAAAGCTTGATTACATGTCCTCAGTATACTTGCTGGTTACTGGTTTTAACTCATGAGACAATTTAGATGTCAGCATGACAGTATAATTTCGTTTATGCAATTACGTGGTGATAGTTAGGCCTACTTAACAATTCTGTCAGTGTAAACCGAGTTTTAAACACTTGCGTGTTATACCTTTCTTGTCCCCTTGGTGGCGCTCGGGTCACACAAGAAAAGAGTAGACATTCCACTTTAACTGAGAGGCTGGTGATGCCTACGAGCGTTTCCATGGATAATTTAGTAAGAAATTGTATATGAAACATTTAACTAAAGCATTAGTTAGCATTGAATAGACAGTGATTACTAGGGAGTAACAGGAATGACTTAAGACAACACAGAATGAGGTTAGAAAACTAGTTCAAGATTACTTTCTTATGGGTCTGCTAGTCTTCAAACATCACTAAAGGATAACAACAGGGTTATTACTTACTAAACTCAGAGGCTAACACTGCTGCTCACTTAGCAAGGTTATTATTTAAACAGAATAAACACAGTTATACTGGAACCTTGCTTGGTTTGAGTAACAGGGGTTTTTATGGTCTTCTCTGCATTCCTGGCTTATCGCACAGGATATCAGAGAATGAATTGGTGGTTTATGGCTCAGCCGTTCTGTGGGAGAAAAGAGTCAGATTGAGGCTGGAGGTGACCTGCTGGAGGGAAAGGGGTCAGATCGCCCCTTTTCCTGTTCTGTGGACTGTCTTTAGTGACACCTTTACAGCTAGAAAGGTTCACTAAGGCTCTCTGAATACACAATCCTTAAGCGATTCATTGTCTGATTGAGTCTCTTTCGGTCCTTACCAACACCAGGCGATGTCTCTGGGTTTTACATGTGAAAGAGGTCAACTCTCGGGGAGGGAAACTTCCCTCCCTCTTTTGACACCATCTGACCTTCTTTGAAGTGCGTCTGGTTGCGTTCACAACAGTCCCCCCTTTCGAGCCGGTATTCGCTCTGATAGGGAACACCGGGTCGAAGATGAGGAGCAACCAGCGCAGGTGCTGGTCCGGTGTTGATCAGGTGTTGGTCAGATGCTGGTCCGGTGTTGATCAGGTGTTGGTCAGATGCTGGTGAGTTAGAAGGGATCAAGCAGGGGAGAACAGGTGGCAAAACACAACAACATCTGGGATCAGGTTGGTGTCCTTCTAGAGTCGCTAAGTGTTGAGTGGCTCTATTAGTATACTAATTCTAGAATAGCAGGGGCCATTATGTTTTCTGGTCTGCTGTATTCACGGTCCTCCTCCACCATTTCTAGATCTGCAGCTGGTCTTCGTTTAGAGGCCCTATTACCTACAAGGGCGGCCACTCCCCGGGTGCATTTGTCTAGTTTGCCTTGCAGAGCCTGGGTACGCTTGATATAGAAGAAAGCCAATCCAAAAATGAACAAGTAACCTAGAATGATGGTGGTGGCTAAGATTGAGTCGGGCCCGGACCATGAGTGGGCTAGGGGTTGACTAAGGGTGTAATTTGTGGTGGCAATTTCACGGAGCATGTCATCAATAGGGGTCACATCAATTGTTTGGGCTCCTTTGTATTGTATCTGAGTGATAGTGTCAGGGTTTAACTCTAGAGAGCGGGTACCAAAGAAGTCAGGTACTTCAATCTCGCTCTCATATTGCTCTGGGTTCAAATGATAGAGGGCTACCTCTTCTATGTGTAGAATGGCATTCTCTGGTACGTCTACCCACATGGTTTGGTCGGGTAGTTGGATGCGAGTGGCGGTGTCATGCAGGTCGTAGGTCAGGGTGGCCGTTCTAGCGGGGGTGTTTACTAGCCAGCGGTTCCCAATTATTTCGGCCTGAGTCTTAGTGACTTTGGCCCGGGGTGTGAGTGTTGTGGGACACCGGGCGTGTTCCGCCATGGGTTTGAGGCCGCAGATCCCATCCGTGTTGTCGCGAAGGAACGGCTTACTGGGACACAGATAGTGGATTTCTCTGGTGAGGGTGCACATATGTAAATTTGGAGCCAGGTGTAGTTCAGGGTCGCTGTCATGGTAGGCAATGACAGCAGGTGTCTCCACTTTAACGTGTGTACTACCTTGCCAGAGCCCCACGTTTACCACATCCTTGAGTCTATAGATGTTTTCCGAGTTAATTATGGGAAGATTGACGAGGAAGGCTACTTCCCTTTCTTCCGGGTCAACGTGGATGGGCACGGCACTACCCAGCGTGTAAGCCAAGTGTGTTTGGAGTGGGGTAATAGTGTCTCTAGTGGCGGCCGCTAGTAGGTCCTGCACTAGAGAGACGGGCACTAAGTAAGGTGGGATCTTTCCCATGGCCAGTTGATCCACGGAGGAGCTAGTCTCTCGCAACATATCTGCCATTAGCATGCTGACCAATAGTGTGTGGGCATAATCTGCCCTGACTGCCAGGATGAGATCGTTTACTGCTAGCAGGGTTCTGTTTAGAGCTTCACTGTGGGTGTTAACGACTAGAATGGTGTCCTTCAAGGTCTTTCCTAGAGTTTCTACTTGCCGCTGCTGGTAGTAAACTTGCTTCCTGATCTCTGGGAGTTCAGACTCTAGTTCGCTGACGTGGCGCCTGATTGTGTTTAGACTAACGGCGTTGACTGAGGAAAGTCCTATACTGAAAAGGGTTCCAACGGCGGCAGCTGCAGTGAGCAGCCCTCCGATGAACCGCTTGGATCGGTGATTGTACCCCCTAGTTCTGATTGGGTTAGGGTGAACTTTTGCAGTTGCCGCAACACGTGTGTTATATCTGCTTCCGCGTGTTCTGCGACCACTCTGGACCAGCGGCTGGTGTAGAAGGAGGCCTCTTTGGCAGAGGTTGGGAGGTTTTTCTTACATACCTCCTTAGGGCTCAGTTTTACAAACACTTTCTGTGTGTGCAGGCGGCAATTGGTAATCAACAGCCCAGGCTGTCCTTTAAGTACCACCCCAGAATTCGGCCCTGGCTCCACAATCCCAGGATGGATGGTGGTGATTGCCAGGTTGAGTGTCAGCAGAACAAGCAAAAACGTCATCTGTTTGGAAAGAACGCACGCGGTTAGGGCCATTTTGAATGTATAGTACAGGTCAGTCTTAATGGGTTTCACTGGTTCTATTGGCTGGAGTTTCCCCCCTTTCCTTTATTTGGCCCGTATGAGAGCTCGAGGTCAGCTACGAGATCGTGAATTCTGGGAATCTGTGTGTTTCGAAGTTTGATTAGACAACCCCCCCACTCGTACCTGAGTGGTGGGTGGACTCCTCGCAGAGGAACCCTTGGCAGTGGTTAGAGCTGTTAATGGTAGCCCGAGTAAGAGATACCTGGCTTCTCAATCTTAGGTTTTAACCTGGCACGCACAAATAATCTCTTTCTTTAACCACTAACCGCTCTCGTTACTGATTAATTATTAATTCAAATGGACGCTGGCGTCCCCGACGTGTCCCATGGGGTTTTGGTGTGGCTTGATTTGGTTGCGGTGAACCCATTTGAAGGTGGGTTCCTTGTGATTCTTTTGTACTCTGATTTGGTACACGACTGGTGAGAGTTTGTCTGTGACCACATGAGGTCCTGTCCAGTGGGGGAACAACTTACGAGCACGCCTTCCTACATTCTGGCTGTCCCTTTGCGCTAGTGGGGCGAAATTGAAATACCACACCTTGTCTCCCACTTGGAGCTCATGGTGAGACGCCTTTTGGTCGTAGTAGGCTTTTCTCCCTTCTGCACTTTTGTTCAAGTTGTGTTGGGCAAAGGCGAACGTGTCCCTGAGGTGTTTACTTAGATCGGTCATATACTGGTGTGTCGTATATGCGGTGGCGATGCTAGCTTCGCCTGGCTGGTAGAGCAGATGCAATGGGAGAGTCATTTGTCTGCCAGTCATCATTTCGAAGGGAGAGATCCCTGTTGCCGTGTGGGGTGTCGCTCTGATTGCCATCAGTACCAGGGGCAGTTTTACATCCCAGTCCTTGTGATTAGCAGTCACATATTTCTTTAATATGTTGACCACTGTTCGGTTTGCTCGCTCCACTTGGCCAGAGGACTGAGGGTGGTGGCTGATGTGGAAGTTGGCTTCCACACCGAGCAGCTGCCACAGCTGTCGCATGACCTCAGCTGTGAAATGCGTGCCTCTGTCTGAGTCGACGCGACAGGGGAGGCCAAATCGTGAAAAGATGTGATTCATTAGCAAGTATGCGGTGGTTTGGGCCGTATCGTTAGGCGCCGGTAAGCCCTCCACCCACTTGGTGAATGCGCAAGTGACTGTGAGGAAATATTTATTTCCTCTGGCTGATTTGGTTAGAGGCCCCACCCAGTCGATCTGTAGGTCTGACCAGGGGAAAGAGATGCCTTTCCGTTGTAACGGGGCTCTGTGAAGCGGTGTTGCAGGTTGGAATTGGCAGCATACCAGGCAGCCTTTGATGTAGTCTGCTACATCTTTTCGCATGTGTGGCCAATACGCTACCTGTTTGAGTGCGTGATGTGTTGCGTTGGTGCCTTTGTGGCCCGCGCATGGCGAGTCATGGGCGTGTATTAGCATAACCCCCCTATGGCTCTGAGGTACCACGAACGCAGGTGAAGTGAGGGCCTCAGAGACATACACAAGGAGGCCCTTGACGAGGCGGAGAGACCGGCGTACGCGGTAGAGATCATTGAGACCGGGCGTGGAAGCAAGGTCATCGACTGGGGTTGTGGGAGTTTCCAATTCAGTAAGGTAGAGTACCATTTTGTGAATGGCAGGATCCTGAGCCTGCAGAGCGACCAAATCCGAGTTTGTGAAGGCAGGAGCTACGGAGACCGTAGTTGGATGAGGGGCAGTTGTCTGAGGCGCATGGGCCGCTTGAGACCTGGTGACCGCGCAGACTGTAGGGGCGGGCGGGTTTGGGCATGAGTCTGCCTGGAACTGCCAGGGTGTGCCGTCGATGGCACCTTGTTTGGCTAATGCGTCTGCCAAATCGTTCAGGTCTTTGTCCTGGCCAGGGACTCGGGAGTGGCCCCTAACTTTCTTCCAGTAAACCCGCAAGTCATGTGTGTTTACTAGGTATATTCGCAAGCTATGAATAGCTCTTTGTGTTTGACCGGTTTCCGTCCTGATGTCAGGAAACCGTTGTGTTGCCATGTTGGTAGGTGACAAGAGAAACTGAGGCGTGCATAGTTGGAGTCGGTGCACAGCACAAGAGTTTTGACGTTGTGTGCAACTGCCATTTCAAGTGTGATCAGGACGCCCGCTATTTCAGCGTATTGGGATGACTGAGATCCCAAGTGGAACCGGCGGGGTCCGTATGGGGTATCGTGGATCCATGCCACGCCCACGCCAGCACGGACATGTGTCTCGTGGTGAAAGGAACAGCCGTCCACATATGCCGTGATCATGCCTTTGCAGACGTTATCATCGAAGTAGTGGTGGCGTGTGTCCCTGGGGGGTGCGGGGTTGCAAAGTACCGCGGCATGTGAGAGGGCATCGTCAGAGCAGCGCCGGCAGGCTGCTAGCTCTGTGCCCAAAGGTGATTTCCTATTTTGTGCATAACGCACCTCTATGTCGAAACTCTGAAGAGTCATCAACCACGAGGCGACGCGGGCATTGGTGACTACCCCATCCCTAATGCGTTGGCTATTAAGGAAAGTCACCGGGTGGTGATGGGTTTCAATGATTACCTTCTGACCACCGAGATAGTTGGAAAAGTTTTTGACGGCCCACACCGTGGCTAGAAGTGCCTTTTCGCAGTCGGTGTATTTCAGTTCTGGGGCAAGCAGTGTTTTGCTGGCATATGCAACGACTCGTTTGTCCATGTCATGCAGTTGGTACAAGCCAGCGCTCAAGCAGTGGGCAGAAAACCCCACTTCCAAGTGAAATTCTTTGGAGCAGTCGGGGTAAGCTAGACAGGGAGCTGTACCAAGTTTCTCCTTTAGCGCCTGCATGGCGTGCTCCTGTGGTTTGTCCCAGGTGAAGGGGACATCTTTCCTGAGCAAATTTGTTAGCGGTCTGGCTAGGTCTGCGTAATTTTCAATGAACTGTCGGGAATAATTGCAGACTCCCAGAAAGCTGCGGAGTTCTGACACGTTTGCAGGGGCTTTGATATTGGAGATGCCCTGTACGCGACTTGCTTGTGGCTCTACACCAGCGGAGCCTACGAGGAGGCCGACGTAGTTGACTTTGGTTTTACACCATTGACATTTGGAGAGTGAGATCTTTGCGCCGGCGGCGGTTAGCTGTCCGAGCACGTGATCTATTTCCAGCAAGTGGGAGTCCAGAGTGGAACTCCTCATCAAGATGTCATCGACATATATGAGGGTACCTCGACTAGCGGCATCGGGACACGCCTTGTTGAGGAAGATGTTGAATTCAGCAGGTGAGTTGGCGTAGCCAAACGGGCACCTGGTGAAGGTGTATTGCTTATTTGCAAAGGTGAAAGCCAATTTGTGTTGGTCTGCGACATGGACTGGAATAGTCCAGAATCCAGAAGCAACGTCCATTGACGAAAAGTATTGGCATCCCTGACTTTAGGGAGCTCTTGGCCCAACTGAGTCATGGGCCACCTGGACAGGGGAACCTGTTGGTTTAACCGGCGGTAGTCAATGGTCAGTCGCCATTTGCCGTTTGGTTTCACCACCGGCCAGAGTGGAGCCGAGTAAGTGCTGTTACAGGGTCGGATGATCCCTTTCTCTAGCAGGTCGTCTATGATTTCCTGAACGGGTTTGTAAGATGCGAGTGGTATTTTGTACTGACGTACAAAAGTGGTGGTGCGTCCGAAGGAGTGGAATGCGCACCGAATGGAGTGTGGTTAGACCACAGTCAAGGGAATCTTTGGCAAAGGACGCTTTGTATTTGAACAAGAGGTCGCGGAGTTTTGTGCGTTCTTCATCAGTATGCAAAGCGTTGGCTTCCGCCACGATTTGGTCTACCTGAGCTGTAAACTTTGCATCAAGTTCAGCAGTGGCATCATGTGGAGTGGCGCCGGGCCCTCTTCCCATGTGTTGTGGGAGGGGCATCGACTGTGGTTCTGGCAACACGTTAATAGCCGTGACGCTGATTGTTTCAAGAACCATGTGGTTGTCGTGGTTAAGGTCGACTCTGCAAACAAAGTCATCGTTTAGTGGCAGGGAGGCAAAGATAGCAATAGCCCCAGAGGGTTTGGTATACACCACTTCTTCTTCTGAGAGATCAGGGGACAGGAAGGGAGGTATACTCCCTATCACTGGGATCCTGAGTTCAAAATCATGGAATTCTGTGCTGATCAACCATCCCAACGGGGTGGATTTAGGGATCAGGATGTCCTGGTTGCTGTTGTTTTCCACCAACAGGTGAGTTGATCTAGCGGCTAGTTCCATCAGAGGTGTAGCCTCGATGGAAAGCCCTAGTCCAAAGAAAAGCTGAGAAGGCTGAAAGAATGCTTGCGAATGGTTAAGGTGTTGGCCCGGACGCATGTCCACGCGTATGGATACGTTGGCCATGTTTGCCGGTACCATTGCATGGTACCCAGTAGCTACCTGGCAAGCCTCAGGTATGGTTTGGCCAGACATCATGTTTTCGGAATCAGGGGCAGGTGTGTTCTGGACACCTGTTAAGGACCAGAGGATGTTGTTGACCGTGTCTATTTGCACGTCTAGTCTGACGAGTATGTCACTGCCGACACAGACGTGGTATGGAAGACCCGGAATGACTAGAACAGAGTGAGTCAGCTCTCTTTTGCTCCAGCGCACTTTTAGAGCACAGACACCCACTGCTGTTAGCACCCTATTGGGAAGAGGGTCCAAAGGAAAGCGGAAAGATTTCTTGGCCAGCTGGAGATCGGGGCTGGTTTTTGAAAGTGCCTCAAACAGCTCTTGGCTGATGGCTGATTTGTCTGCCCACAAGGCCAGAGTCACGTTGTCAATATGTGTGTCTTCAAGTTGGACACCATTCATCACTTGCATGTGACCGTCATTTGTCCCTTCGGGGGCAGTGAATGCGCACAAGAAGGTCTCGCGCTGGGCCAGAAGTTCATTTTGAGGCCACAAGGAGGCCTGCAAGGCATCAGTTTCGAGGATGCAGCAGTGAGCTGTGGCGGGTTGAGTAAGCGAGATCGGCAGAGGTTGTCTGACCTGTGCCCAGATTTTCAAGTTCTGGAAGTCAAGAAGTGGTTCAAAGCGGTTAAGGAAATCCTTCCCGATGAGCAGGGGAATGTTATTAAAAGGAGACACGTACACCGGGTGAACGAGTACCATCGGGCCAATGGTCATTCGAATCAATGCCATGGCTGTTAGAGTGGTCCCTGCGGACCATATGGTTGGACCTCAAGGGCGCAAGTCTGTAGTTTCAGGTTTCTGTTAGAGGCTCGAACCATGGCCTGCAGTTTGTTAAAAAGAGCATAGGACATTAAGGTAATGTCTGCAGCGGTGTCAAGGAGTGCTTCATGCATCAGTTCATCCTCAAGTGTGATTGACAGAAAGAATTTTCGTGCCACTCCCTTTTCAGTCAGGTGACACAAGAACTGCTGAAAAGGTGGGCTGCCTTGAATGGTTGGGGAATTTTCTTTGTGAGGGCTTCCCTGTGAATCGGACTGTACCAAAAGGATTGCGCTAGGGGGAGTTATTTCCCCCACCGGTGCACCGGACGGTTCAGGTGCAGTTGCCGGTTCTGTTGAGACGTTGGCTTGGAGCGGTGGACTGGCTACATCGGGTCCCCGATATATGTCGTCCATATCTACTTCAAGTTGTCTTGTAGTAGGTTCTGGGGTAGAGGACTCAGGTTTAACAGTGGCTATGGTCAAGAGATTTGCTGTTTTGTTGTCATCTTTAGGCAGAGTTTGGAGCCACCGTTTGAGGGTTTTAAGCTCCTCCCCACTGAGTGCAGGTGCGTCAGACTTACCTTCAGTGTCGTCTTTCTTTTTGTCCTTATTGGGGAATCTTGGGCGTGTGTTTCCTTGCGATCGCCTGTTCCAGCTAGAAATGTTTTGGGATTCGCGCTGGTTGTATCTCCCCCCTCTTTCGTGAAAGGGCCGATTGCCCCAGCGGTTGGCCGTGTGCATGGGCCGGTGGAACTCAGACTTCTGGTAGTTCTGGTTCTTATCAGCCCAGGGTGGCCGCGAGTGGCCCCAACGTTGTTCAGGTCGGCGAGGCGGTGCGTGCCTCTGATCCTGAGTCGGCTGGGGAGCTTGTGAGGGATGGGTGGCAGAGGCAGGTGGTTCGCCACCCGAAGCTCCTTCCAGCTCCATATGGGGGGACTTAACGTTGACGTTTAAGACGCCCCGAGGTTCAGAGTGCCGAGTCATGGTATGTCTCTGCTTTTCGAACCCTTTTGTGGCTAGCTCACGTAGCTGCCTACTTGTTTGGGTGCGGGGGCATGCTGCGACACCCAAATGGTGACTAGTTGTAGGATGGAGATTCTGAATGAAAAGACATTTAAAGTTTACCTCTTCCTCCATTTCACGCTCATTTTTGGTACCGAAGTACGCTTGTTGCAAACGGTGATAGTATTGCTGAGGAGGCTCTGAACGCTCTTGCTTAACTGCAATTGCAGCTGCCAACCCTGCCTGTGATCCCAAATCAGAATATTCTTCCACCAGCGTTTGGCAGAGTATGTCATAATCTTCTCTGACATACCTAGGTTGGCGTTCGATGAAACTACTAACCTCTCGACTAGAGGTTACCTTGATGAGGTAAATCTTATCATCTACTGTGGCAGCAGGGAATTTACGTAAGTAGTAGTCGATGTCTTTTAGATAGATGTTGGTTTCGTTTGAGCCCCCAGCGCTAGGTTGGAAACGCGTTATATGGCGAGCGATTTTGTCGAGGTCCCTATCAGAAGGGCTCAAACTGTGGTCAGTAGCGGGTGGACGCGGCCGAGGTAGGTGAGTCGTTTTAACCTGAGCCGGTGGGGGTCTCCTTACCTGGGGCTCAGTCATGTGGTCAGTAGGGATTAGGGGGAGTGGTTGTGAGGACCAGTCTTCTAAGTCTGGTAGAGGGGAGCGAGGGCGGTCCCTTTCAGGCAGGGGCTGCAAGAAGGAGTTTGTATGTTGGCCTATTTCAAGTGAGAGTTGGAACTCTCTTCTGGCGTCGGCCAACTCCTCCTCCTTGATCTCCTGCTGTCGCAGTGATTGTGCTATTCTGTCCCTAGCCTCACCTAGCTGTTTTTGCATATCGTGTGTGCGTTTTTGTTCAGCTTCTCTGTGTTTACTGTGGACTTTGACTTGTGATTTTAAGTCTTTTATTTCTCCGGCTGCCTGTCTAAGGAGGGTCTCTGATTGGCCAAGGGTCTTAGTTGTGTCGTTAAGTTTTGATTTAGTTATTTCTAACTCCTGTTCCTTTTGATGGAGTAAATGTTCAAGCTGGGAGTTCTTTCCCTTCAGTTCAGATTTCTCCTCGTCATCCTCGTCATCGCTTTGGGAGGTACGAGGAGCTTGCAACTCGGTGATGCATTCTTGCGCTTCATTGAGCAGCTGTTGGGTGCTTTCCAGCTGTTGTTTAAGGGCTCGATTTTCCTGGAGGGCAGATTTTTGTGCGGCTGTTGACTGTGCTAACAGTTTATGTGTGTTTAGATTGTGCAGACATCACAATCGCCATTTTCCCAAGCATCTGGGCAAGGGCTTTGTCTTTCAGTGGAGTGACTAGTGCAGTTGCTACCAGCTGTGCCAGAATCGTTTCAAGTTCAACAGCATCAACGTTTTGGATATCATTTGAGTAGCCAGGTATCAAATCATCAGTCATGTCTGCCAGTGCTGGATCTAAGTTGTCCAGCGGGTCTCCCCCACTGCTCCAGATTTTTCCGATGTTCCTTGGTTTGCCATGTTGAAAACAGGTGATCACACCTTCTGGTTAGGGATTTTGTTTTGGGTCTCAACCCAACAATAACAAGTGTGTTAACTCAGAGGAGATGTTCTTAAATTAAAAGGGGTGTTGCTGCTATGGTTTACTGGACTTGTGTATTCGGTCCTTTAGTTATTTTGAAAGGTGGGGATCTGAAGAAAAGAAGTGTTAAAATCAAATCTATGGACTCTCAATTATACAACTTGCTTTAAGGGAATCAAGTGAACTACAGGTGTTTGCTGGTACAGCAGGCCTGAGTCTGTTAGTTCCGCAGTGTGTTTACTAGTTGGGGAAAACAAAAGGTGTGTCAGGTTGAAGAAAGCTGACTTCCAAATCAGACTTGAATGGTTAACTGGGACACAGAACAAATTGGAAGTTAAGGTAATAAAAGAAATACAAAACTTTAAAATTAATAAAACAAATATGGAAAACTTATGGAATTAAATCACACTTGGGATTAAAGTTAAATGCTCTAGATCAACTCACAGTTAAGGTTACAACTGGTTTGGCAATCAAAGCTCAAAGTCCTTAATGATCAAAGTCAAAGTTGGAGAAAAAGAATTGTTTGAGATTAAAAAAAATTAATAATTAAATTTCGGAATCAAGTTCAAAATTGGAAATATTAAAATTCTGAGATTAAAACTAATTAAATTTCTAAAATCAAAACCCAAATTGAAAAGAAATATTATTAAAATACAATTTGAGATTAAAATAAGTAGGTTTCTAAAATCAAAGTTCAGAGTCAAATTAACACAAACCCCAAGTTGATTAATGTGCGTTAAATTTAAGATACAATCAAAACTGATTAAACTGAAAGTCTTAATTACCCTTTGGTAATTATCAAGTTATCAAAATTCCAATTGCTATAAAAGTCAGAGTCCAAATTACATTTATAATGAATGGGGATTAAAGAAAGCCTAGTGGGAAAGCTATGAATCCAAATGATTAAGCTTAATGTGGGCTTCCGAATTCCAACAGTCCAGATAACAAAAGGTTAACAAAATTCTAATCAAGATGTTATTCTGTATTTACCTTATTCCTGCAAGGATAAAAAAAAAAAAATAGCACTACAGAAAAGGCTTCAAAATGGGAAAAGTTCAAATCAGGGATATTGCAGCAGTAGTGAGAATTAACTTTTATTCCAATATAGCTGAGTCTAAATTAGATAAGCCAACTTTGAATAAGAGATTGCATCAAATTATTAGAACTATTCAGTGTAGTTCTTGGTTAGGGTGCAAAGTTGGCTCAGTCCTTTTCTAAAGCAACACCTAAGAGATCTTTAAAATTAGTAGGTATTCAAAGAAGGAGAGCTTGGGCTCTATCCTGCACTCAGGGAGCAACACTCCAAATTAACTTAACACACTGGCTTATGTGTCTGAAAGTCAGTTATCCAAATTTGATCACAAAAGTCTGGTGTAATTCGCCAGACTCTATAGTCCCACTTCTGACACTAGTGACGCAGAAATCGATTTAGTGCAGAGCATGTAATTTGTTCCGCCAGCCCAGAGGGGAGCTGTGGCGCAGCTTAGGGCTGTTTCGTTCAATGGGCCTGACCTGCCACTTGGGGCGCTGTGGGTCGGTTCGTTTCACGATATAGCAGAAGAAGAGAGGCTTCCTCTCTGACTATGGTCCTCGGACCCAGTAGCTGTTAGCCTCAGGCTAACGCAGTTAGCAGATCGTTGCCGTGGCAACGCAATAGTTCACCAATCAGAGTTTCGCACTAGTTCCCCCCAGCTCTCGATACAAGTCCCGTTCGCGGGGTCAAAAAGGGGATTGTCTCCCGTTTATTTAATTCAGCTTGATCCAAGCCTCAATTTTAGCGTAGCTTGGCTCGGGGCAGGAACGCCTCCTTGTCAAGTTTCGGACGCTGTATAACTCCACTGCAAGCAGCTGTTTACTATTTAAGTAGCTAGTTTAAATAGAAACGGGAGTAGTTGCTGATAACCTAACGATCAACGGCTCCGCGCGTCTAATCGTTATTTATAGCTGCAAACAAATTATACTGGCGCAGCGCAGCTATAATCTTTTGCCAAAACAATAACCAGCCTTAATTCACAATGAATTCACAATCTTAGTTCTCGAATTTATTTCGTCAAAGCGGATTTGTCTACTCGTCAGCAGACAATTAAATGTAGTTCAATCTCATACGGTTACCGTAACTTACTCAATCAGACATTAGTTCCGCGGCTGGAACGCGGTACAGTTTAGCTCAATTACAGATTATTGAATCATAAACACAGGATTAAATTTCAAAAGCAGGTTAAGGAGTAGAGGGCCACTTTACACACACATTTCAGCAATAGGTCAGACATCTAGCAGAGAGAAAGCATTCTGAGGAGCGACTTCATTATTGGTTAACTGTTGGTATTAAAACCCAATGTATGTGGGAGAATTTCAGTATTTCAATTTATAATTTCACAGCGTCAAGGATGTGTGTGTACTATCAGAGTTAAGAGTTTTCACACGCCTCACGGGGGGCACCATTTGTAGCAGATCTCGGCTACGTAAAATTTTAATACAGTTATGAAAATTAATATTTCCGGGAATATTAATTTTATACCTCGAAATTAGGAGCACCACCTAAAGATTTGCTTGTCCGCCCAAGGCTTTAGGTCCTTGAGTATAGCCTGAGAATTATACCGAGTTCGGTTAATTCATTAGTTGTTATTCTGAAATCGTAAGGTCAGTCAGTCAGTCTCAGATCTGAGCGTAAGTTCTGTGTATAGGGACTCTAGATTCTGAATAACACACACATACATCGCTGTGCTCAAAGTGAATTTATTAACTAACAAAAGAGAGTACAATAGTGGGTAAATGTGGTGATATTACAGGGTAACAGTTAATATGACCACAAGGAGGTACTAAAAGGGTAGCCTATGTAAGGTTCGATTGAGTTTTAGTTTATTGTAGAGGGAGAGAATTCTACGAGTATGAGGGAACGAATAACCGAAATTGGGTTGCAGATTTAGCTTGTCTAATCTAAGGGTTATTAACTGTGGATGGAGCCCATAGATCACCAACGAGTCACAGAGTGTTGTTTGTTTTGGCCTACCGTTGCCGCAGGTCCCGTGGCGAGGCTCGACTGCCGGTTGACTCGGGAAGTCGGTTCTGGCCCGACCCCAGTGGCGTTTTCGAGTTGGGTTGAAACCGGTGGATTGGTTCCGGAGTCCTCTGTGGGAAGCGCTTGCAGCAACGGGCTGTCAGCCAAGGCTTTTGCTCTGATCTCAGTTCGTTTGGTGTCGCTATAGGGCCCACTCAGGGTTTTGGTCGTCAGAGCCGTAGTTTCATTTATTCAAGGCCATAAATGAAGGCTTCTGAGTTTCTGGTCCAAAGTTGCTCACAACGGTCGGATGGGGTTGCAACAACAAAATCAAATAAACTCACACATTCACCGTAGGTTCGCGACGCCTCGGGAATATCGGCTATTTAATGTTGCTGAGGTTAAACAGGCAGCTCCAAACAAAATAAAGAAAATCAAATCTCCCGCTGAGAAATTTGGAATTCAGGGTCGTAGCCTTCTCAGCTCGTCTGAAGGAAATTTAAGTACGAAACAAAATCGGAATTTCAAAAGTAAAGGAAGTTTAAGAGAACGTATACGTTTAGTTTCAAGAAAGTTTAAACGAAGAGTTTTGAAGAGGTAAGAAGCCTAGAACAAAAGACAGCAAGGCCTTTTTATTGATTCCGCTAGGTAGTGACGTCAATTTTGGGGATGGTCTCACAAACGTCGCTAAGGTGTTAACTTTTGGGATAAAGAAATATACGTTGCGCGTATGTCTCTTTGATCTCTCTCTCCACAATATCGACATTTGGAAAAATACTTAGTTCTAAACATTCGGATAAAGACAGTTAAAACAAGGCTAAACACTATGGAAAAAGTTTATAATGGTTATATAAAACGTAACAAAGCTTGATTACATGTCCTCAGTATACTTGCTGGTTACTGGTTTTAACTCATGAGACAATTTAGATGTCAGCATGACAGTATAATTTCGTTTATGCAATTACGTGGTGATAGTTAGGCCTACTTAACAATTCTGTCAGTGTAAACCGAGTTTTAAACACTTGCGTGTTATACCTTTCTTGTCCCCTTGGTGGCGCTCGGGTCACACAAGAAAAGAGTAGACATTCCACTTTAACTGAGAGGCTGGTGATGCCTACGAGCGTTTCCATGGATAATTTAGTAAGAAATTGTATATGAAACATTTAACTAAAGCATTAGTTAGCATTGAATAGACAGTGATTACTAGGGAGTAACAGGAATGACTTAAGACAACACAGAATGAGGTTAGAAAACTAGTTCAAGATTACTTTCTTATGGGTCTGCTAGTCTTCAAACATCACTAAAGGATAACAACAGGGTTATTACTTACTAAACTCAGAGGCTAACACTGCTGCTCACTTAGCAAGGTTATTATTTAAACAGAATAAACACAGTTATACTGGAACCTTGCTTGGTTTGAGTAACAGGGGTTTTTATGGTCTTCTCTGCATTCCTGGCTTATCGCACAGGATATCAGAGAATGAATTGGTGGTTTATGGCTCAGCCGTTCTGTGGGAGAAAAGAGTCAGATTGAGGCTGGAGGTGACCTGCTGGAGGGAAAGGGGTCAGATCGCCCCTTTTCCTGTCCTGTGGACTGTCTTTAGTGACACCTTTACAGCTAGAAAGGTTCACTAAGGCTCTCTGAATACACAATCCTTAAGCGATTCATTGTCTGATTGAGTCTCTTTCGGTCCTTACCAACACCAGGCGATGTCTCTGGGTTTTACATGTGAAAGAGGTCAACTCTCGGGGGGAAACTTCCCTCCCTCTTTTGACACCATCTGACCTTCTTTGAAGTGCGTCTGGTTGCGTTCACAACACTGGACTTGGTAGACACTCAGAGAGGTTTCATCTCTCATCCAAGAGACTTCTTCACTTCTGGCTGGCTGGTAGGGAAACCCAGCCATTGAACCCCTGTGGCGTTTAATCAGTTACTTAAACTTCTGCTCTTGTGTTTTTGGTAGAACACCCACTTAATTCTTTATACGTAGTATCACTTTTACTACAGCCCCTTGCATAACGCTTTGGGATGTGGAGAAAGCATGTCAAAGCTTGGTCTACTGTGCTTTAGATACAGTTGCTAAGCTATGGATTGACTGTTGCTGATTAGGAGAGGGGTTTTAGCAAACGGTCATGCTAGAAAAGGACTAGTTCATGTAAAATGTTTGTAGCAGTTGTAGCACATGAAAAGTAACTTGAGTGAGAAGTTCAAACCCCCTTTTCTCATCTCCACACCCCTGGTGCCTTGACTAATGTGACCATAGTATTCAAAATAAGCATCACAAGAAGCAGAATGTTTTCAAAAGTGAGAGGCACAATGTGACAGTATGATTAACGAAAGAACATCATTCTTAAAGATCCCTACAGAATTTTATATTGAGCTCTCGACTCTTTTAACAGTAAAAATTCACAAACCTGCCTGTTGCAAACAAGCCAGCATCACTAGAAGTGCAGAAAAAAATGGCCACTGTCTTTTCTTCCATGTTTCCCCTCCAGATCATCAAGAAATCCTGTATTGAGATTTTGGCAGCCGAGCCCTCCAGTGTGTGTGCAGGAGGTGGGGAGCTACAAACACACACTCACACACACACTCACACACAAACTGAAGTGGGTCCCTCCTGGGTCATCCACACCGGTGCCAGCCTCCCATCATTTCTTCAACTGTGTTAATTTCATTACTGTGTGCCCGGTCTCCCAGCCTCTCACCTCAGTAATGACAATCCCAGGCAGAAAAATGGCCCATAAATGGGCATCCAGGTCATTTACAGGAAAATCTATTGGGACAGGGTACCGCAGTGGGAATATATTATAGGGTCTGACCGTGAGAGAGTGACAGTGGTGACATTGGCTACAACTTAAATGTAAAGTAGACAACATCCTTTAGTGTCCTGCCAAGAGAAAGATTATGACAGTTAAAGCAACATTAAATGGACATTAAAAGGCACAAATGAACAGATAAAAGCAGGGGTTCATTAAACACTTATGGCAAAAGCAGAGGGACTTTTTATTGCTTCTCACATCTGCTTTTGTCTTTTATTAAGCAGTGAATTACTTTCGTCCTTGAAGAGGAAAAGTATTTCACTTGAAAATGAATAATAGTCACTGTTCTGCTGCGACTTTGTGTACTGCACTATCCAGGTCGGCCCTGCAGGTTCAGTCTCATCTTCATACGTTTATAGCAGAGTGTTTTCTCTGTGTTACAAGCAACATTGCAACTATAACAATAACTGCTGAGTGGCTCAGTTGTGGGGTAGAAAGGCTGATTTTGTTGTATTTTCTTTATTTAGATTCCTTCTGCCCAATTACTAGCAAATTAGGGCTCATAAATTATAAAGTCACATGACTAACTAGCTTGCCTGTTCAGTTGACAACCTTATACCCTGCCAGATTAGAGGTTTGGCCCAAAACTAATGTGTTTCTCTTTTACTGTAACACAAGCAGCATAATGGACTGTGTATCTTGGTCTTTTTGCTTGAAATATATTAGATACATTTATATAACAGTGACAATAAGTTAGATGACAGATATATTTATATTAGGAAAATAGGGAAAAGAAAAATAGATGTAGATAAATGCACGTACTGTAACCTTTTTGTCAAGTACTGTTCATAGACACAATAGATACCCATATACTATACATTCATACATATTTAATGTAATTTCATATAAATAATAAATGTATGGAATGTCTTGAAAAATAGCTGACTGTGCATGCCAATCCAGAGTTTTATTTGTTCTATTTGATTT
This sequence comes from Micropterus salmoides, assembly GCF_014851395.1. NCBI lineage: Eukaryota > Metazoa > Chordata > Actinopteri > Centrarchiformes > Centrarchidae > Micropterus > Micropterus salmoides. The sequence continues at coordinate 33,688 of NW_024042274.1, forward strand.
TTTTCACCACAATACAGTTCTAAGATTTGAGGACTGTGGCCCATATTTCCAGATGTGTTGGTACAGTTTTATTTTGGTGTCACAGTTCAAATGTTATTGTCCTCTAACGGGCACATAAACTGAATTAATGGAGGAAGTCATTCAGAGTTTAAATACTGCCCTTCTAACCATGCTGGGTGTGAAATGTAATTGTGCAGTCTTAAACATGCAAAATACATACAGTATAAAACGTTAATTTTGCCTGGCAGAGAGTGTCAGTAGAAATGTCAATGTGTGTTGTGTAACCAGAGTCTTTCCAAGTGGTGGTGAGAGGAAATGGGTTTCTCCATGCCAGGAACATCAACCAGGTGCTCTGCAGCTTCAAAATCAACGACACCATTACAGTCAGTAAGTACACATACACTTTCAACAAAAGTTATCTCATTGCACGTTTCATAGAGCCGGTCTAGACTGTACTCTTCATAATAATATTAACAGAGACACAATCAAGAGGAAACCTCAAGCAGAACCATGACTAAGTGTGGACGATCATCTTCCTTTTTATTCCTAGTTTATATCCCTCTCTGTTTCTGTCATTTTCAGTCTTTTCCCAAGCGCACGGACCTGTGAACTCCACACATTGATAAACAAATTAAAAATATCAGCTTTTAACATCCATAAATATCTGTGTAGTATTTGTCTTCTAAGTCGATAGAATGAAAAAAATGCACAGCTAAATAGTTCAGACTGTGGAGGAGGAGGATGAATGTACTGTTGAGGAATGTACATTCATCCGAGTGTTGTCTTTGCTTCCTAGATGAAAAGCCGGCCGGCGTAGAAGACACATTTCTACTGTGTCCAGCTCCTGTCATCGATGAAGTTGGGAAGTAGGTGCCTCTTTTTTATGATTTTATGATTACATTTGTTCTCAGAGATCCTCTTTTAACTGTCTCAAGGGGAAAGGGCTTATATTTCACACTAAGAGGCCTCAAACACTGAGAAAAACACGTATGCATACACGTGTCTATGGGCACGGACCATAAGCCTGCCATACATTAGTTATTTTTATGATCCATATCCGTGGCTGCATTCCTCTTTTCTAGATCCCCAGTACAGCTTAGCAAAATATAAGCGGCTCTGTTGCCGTGCCAGCCCATGCAGGGGTAAACCCTTCATGCATTGGTCCTGCTTCTGTCCTGAATTAGAACAGAGCAGTGAAAACAACTGGAGACAATTGGTTTTTGATAAACTCCCCTGTAGTAGTGCAGCGGAGCAAAAGTGGACCAGTAGTTCAGCATAAATTTGTTTTTAAAGCTGCACTAATCAATATTTTTAAATTAACCATTGCTCAAATGACTATGTTTAATGTAGATGCACAGATCCAATACCAGATATCAGCCCGATACTGACTCAAATGGCTGGATCGGGTATCGTGACAAGGGGCCGATCTATGGGTCTGATCTTTTCAGTTTAATTACACACGTACTAAACGATGAATCAGCAGTGTGCCGATTGACCAGATCATTCAAGAGAGCTAACATGGCATTTTGTTTTACATAGGAAGCAATGCTTCAGTCAAGCCTGATGCTGCCTTACACAAAAGAATGATTCCCAGTCTCTTCCTCACAGTTAGCATTACAGTGTAATCATTTTACACTGGTATCGGAACAGTACTCTGCATTAGTGGAAACCCAAAGCCTACGTATTGGTATCGGGACTGAAAAAGTCGAAAGGGTGCATTACAAGTTTAATGTAAAAGGTTTAGCTTGTAGTGACAAACCCATCAAGAATAATCAGCCAGTCTCTTCATTCTTTGGTTCATTTTAGTGTCTTTAAGGCGATTGAAATGGTTTTACGGCCCACACCTTGCTGATGCTGTTTTGGTTCAGTCTCACTGCTTACATCAGCCATAAAAAACTTTATAATGTGATAATATGTCATTGTTGTGTTGGGGACAGGCACCTTTTTCCAGAAAAAAACGCCTAAAATAACATACCCAAAATGAATCAGGAATAACTCTTCAACCATTTGGCCTAGATACATAATTCTGGTCTCCTTTGAAAAGTCAGAAGCTAAGGAATATAAATCCATTGTATATTAATATATTTATTTTACTATTACAGACTACATGGGGTTGCATTAAAGAAAAAATCTATTTTCATCTTCGCCCGATCGAAAAAAAGCTATATTTTAATGCAATAAACCATCAAAACCATCATAAGGAAGCTTATAATGCAACTGAATATCTTCTAATACACCTAGAATGCAATTGTAACAGATTGTAAATCTGATGAAAATAAACTAAAATACAACAGTTATCATACAACATTATCAAAATATACCAGGCAAATGATCATATTTTGGCAATGTTTACAGTTAAAATGTTTTAATTTATTTGTAGATATATTTAAAACACTTTTTCTGTCCATACAACCAAGTTCCAAATGACAAAATATTGAAATATTGATAAAAAAAACTGTGAGTGTTCATCAACATTCCTGTCACCAAAAGCACACCCATGCTTTACAGGCCTGTAGATTGAGAACAGAACTTCCCACAGTGATGGGGGGGGCATCGATCCAGCTTGAGCAGACCTTTCATTTGGTACATGCATGGTACCTGCATGTCTATGTATCTCCAGCGAGTCGGCCACAAAATGGCAAAAAACACTGTGTGTTCTCAAGTATCCTCTTGAAATGTCGAGAGCAGGCAGGCAGCTTGCAGGTATTGCGCAATAATCAAAGCAACAACATCAGCGGGTTTTGAACGGTGAGAAAAAAAGTTAGTAATTTCGCCCACAGTGCGGTTGCCCCTGGTACCGGAGGCGTCTGTTTTCAACTTAAGCTTGTTGCAGTGCCCTAAATTTGTAAACAAAAATCAAATAAGGAAGTTTAAAACTATTGTTAAATACAACACAATGTCCAGATTACCATGTACAAGTAAACATTCCCTGTGCCTAAGTACCTGGACTTTTGTTTCATCTTGGTACCTTTACTTGGCATGACTCTGGAGAATCTTTGTGCATTCAAGAGTGTGATTCCAGGGGAGATTCAAATCAGATTCTTGTATTGTCGGCACTTAATGAGACTTGACAACCATTTTGCCTGCAAGAAAACAAACATTTTTCCTTAGTGTTATTATACTGCTGGCTTCGGATAAGTGGGAGAAGATCTGATTATGGTGGATTGTGTTTGTCAATTCAGGATCAGGTCAACTGACATGTTCATTAAAGTCACTCAATCACTTCAATGCTCTCCGGCTGACTGAAAGAAAAGAGGGAGGCGGCGGGATGTGAAGACAACTGAGGTTGTCCTACTCAAACATTCACCACACGAGGGTCGCACAATTTTGTGGTGTAATCCTAGCCTTGGCTAGAGTAGCTCTGTATCAGCTGGCCATATTCTCTTTTTAAAGCCCAACCATGTTCCAACATCAACAATCCACAAACCTCTATGGGGAGAAAAGTACAACAAGCCACAGATGAGAAGGCTCAGTGAACGGTGGTTAAAGACTTTAAAGTGCACGGAGAGACAAAATAGAGGGGAGAACTGTCAGCCAATGTTAGACTATCTTTTCACAAACTGTCTTGACCTTTAATGGTGTTTGTGGTGGGGATAGCATACCTCTATAATCACAATACAAATTCCTTCATTTTATTCTCCCATAGAAGTTATAAATCCAATGCACAGTTAATATTTGCACTTGCAGTGGTGTGGAAAGAGAGAGAGAGAGTTAGTTTTTAACTGCAGCGGGGAAAGATTTAAACAACCTGGACTGATGACTCGATCTCCGAGGCTTTAATCAATACCTTGGCAGAAGGGTCGTTAAACTGTGAGTACATCGTGTGCCTTTCCCTCCCTTTAACTTCCCATTAAGTCATTTCACTTCTGCCTTTGTATATTTTTTCTGCTCTTGCCTTAATTCTTTTGAACTTTCCATCCAATCCCCGGAACACTCCCCAACTCTCCAATCCCACACTTATCTTTTCTCCCGTCCACTTTCTTTCTACCTCTGCCTTCTCTTTCGGTGCCACGGTGGCTCTTTTCATCAACTGCATTGCCTCGCTGTTTTTTTTCCAGCCCCCACCCCAACTCTGTCTGCCCGTCTGTTCACTTTTCTCTCTGTATCTGTCTTGTATTTGTCTCTCTTACTCCCTCTTTCATCTCCTGTCAGTCTTTCAGTCTCTTTCAACAGTCTCCTTGTCCAGTTTTGGCTGATCAAAGCTGTGTAGCAGCTAGCCCGGTCTTTCAAGTTTGTGGTCATGTGTTTGCATGCAGCACGAGTCTCGGCAGGGTGGAAAAACCTTCAGAGAGAGTTTAAACAGGCATTAATACCCTGTTCAAGTTGTTTTTTGCGTGATTAGAAGCTGTTCGTATCATAAAACTGATTTAAATTTATCATTGTATTCTGGTATATATACTGATCGTTTTAATGTAGACGGAGATCAACTCCAAAACGCAGCTAAAACACTGGTGTTGACAGAGATCGTATTTGTTTTAATTCTCCGTTTGCAAACTAAAACGGAGTAGTGTGGATGGAGCCTTAGTATCACACTGCATCTCAAGTTTCTCTCTACATTTAATCATCAATAAAAATCAAACTGATCAAGTTCAGTGACCTCTTTCGTGAGCCTGAGATAGCTTATTGTCATAGAGCTCAATTGTTATCCAAATACTAATGAAACATTTTTTGAGCTAAATCATTGCCAGACATATTCCTTCATTACAAAGAACATCTTAATCCCACATTCACCTGCGATAAATACTCACTAGATCAGCAAATCTATCTCTTTAGCTTTAATACTGTTTTGCAGTCAATCCCTTAGTGTCTTGTGAGCAAGGTACATAAGATGTTGTTCACAAACTTCACCCACTAGACCAGCTCTTTTCTCCACCCTCCTTTTTTTTAAAAACCCAGACAGACAGCTCTCTGAGTCAGAGGAAAGACAGGTTTATCGGTCACATGGCCTGCTTTCCATATGCCAGACCTCCTTCACATCCACCTGGTCCTCTACCAAATAAGAACTAGGAGGGAGGGGGTGTTAAAATGCATGCCTTTCATCCACATGTTTTGAAGATCTGAACGAGAACCGGCTCCAAAGAGGCCACTGGAGGTCATGTGAAATTCTCAGAATTGTTTTTCTCCACTCAGAGGAAGGGATTGAGACCATCAAGAAAGACCTGAGAGGAGGGTGATGTTTGGACTACAGAAGCATGACAAAGAGAGAATGGAGGAAAGAAGTTTTACTTTGCTGTTTTTTTTACATTCCATAAAGGAAATTATTTTGTAGCACCAAGTAGAGATCGTAGGTTCGTATTTTAAGAGAGCAGAGATTGTTCTCATTCCTGAGAGGGCAATTAAGATGGTGTCATGTCTTGGAAAAATACACAACTTGCCCAGAACAATAAAAACAAAATTTCAGCTAGCAGGTTGTGGGTTTTTTCCATTTCGTTTAAGTTCGTCTGTCCTACCTTGCCCTCCATGCCTGCTGTGTGGCTCAGCGGGTCACACAATCACACCTATAGTTTGTTTGGTTTTTAACCACACTGGAAAACTTTTGTATTCGGTTCATTTGCGTTCAGATTGCTCATTTACATGTGAAACATGGCTCGTAAACAAAAGTCACGCGACTCATGAAGAAGCTCGTTTACTGGGCATGGTTTTGGTAATGTGTTCTCCTGCCAGGTTAGAGATTTTGGCTGCCGCAAGGAGTCCCAACTAATCTGAGTCCAGTTTCTGTAACCTTAGAAGAAACAGCTTAATGTGAGCATCAGCCTAGACGTCACTTTGTTCTCAGATTGAAAATCTCCTTCAACTCATACTCCTTTGTGTTTTGTGGTTGTTTCCTGTTTCATACATTCTCACTTCTAACAAATCACCTCACAGTTTGCAGGCGCTTTGGTGACGTTATTTGGTGTGAACCCAAGTTCAAATGACATCATTCTGGTCAAACAAACAGAGCTCAAGGAGGAAATGCGTCAGACTAAATACTCTGCTCCAAAGATGCTTTTTGTGGATCGTAATATAAAATACAGAACTTACTTGTCCTGTGTGTGTTTTTTTTGTTTTATTTCAGGGTCATTTATCTCCAAGTGAGCATGAATGACGGCCTGTCCTTCATCAGCAGCAACGTGCACATCACCACCACAGAGTGTGTAAGTAATTGCTCATGCATTTAACCTGCATTAATGCTTGAATGCTTTATAATATAATAAAAAGACTTAGACTCAGTCTGAAGGCTTTTTTATTTCTTCTTATACTGCATGTGGTTTCCACTCTTTTCCTTCTGTTTCTTCTGTCCTCTCCAACCTCATCTCTTTTCCCAGAAGTCTGTTGTTGTGTTCTCTGCAGTGAGTTTCCTTATCCCCTTTATCCCTTTCATCTTCCCTTTTTCAATTTTTTTCGGGAGCCGAACCACAGGGGTTAACAGTAGAGATCTACCCGAAAAAGACCTTCTGAACCCCAGAGGTGTGGCAGGAGACAAGCGGTTAGAGAAGCAGGTTCATGACCGTGCGCCTGCCGGTTCAATCGCAACATTTTGGTTGTGAAAGTGCATTTACCCCTCGGTTGGAGCTCCTCGGTAGCGATAGTTGAAGACTCCTTTAGCTCCCAGGACTGTGAACGTATATAACTGTGTCAGTGTGAAGCAGGGTGGAGCTTCATTCCCTGAAAAACAAGATTAACCAACATCCAATTTAAGACAATTTAAAGCAATTTAAGAAAATAAAATGCATATGTTGGAGCATATGGACCAGAGCCACAGCAGATTCCCATCTGACCAAAAAGAAACATGCTCTTTGAAGCTGTTCTCCCTCAGGCCATGTGACATCATATCCGTGACAATACTGTGAATTCAAAAGGCTGTGTTGTGGCTCATGATATACAGAGCTCAATTAGACATACCATAGCGATTAGCTGCTTCTAGCCACTAAACTAAACCATATAGGCTGAAGTCACACCAGGCTTAAGGAGGCACAATAAGTTCCTGACTTGAGATGGGAATGCCTGGTGCAATAAACAACATGCAAGCTAAGTCCCATGGATAAATCAAGAATGAAAACAAGCGCCACAATCCCCTGTGGACCCCTACCCAAATGAGTGCCACTTCCAGCAGTTTTAGTTTTTGTAGTTAGTCCACAAATTATGCCCATATAGCTCGGGAAAAACATACACTTTGTATGCATAATCGTGAAGAGACACAAATGTGGTCACTGTTGGAATCTTGGTCATTATTTGCCAAACCATTACTCCACAGATTCTGCTTGTCAGCTGTTTGAAGCTTATAGAAAACTTGTTGATGTTTGGTCGCAGTGACGACGGGCCCCACTGCAAAGTTCAGACAAATCCCCCGCGCCTTTGCCGCAAGATAGATAGGGGAAAGGCTACCCACATGTGATCCTCGTCTGTGGTCTGTAATGGGAACCATATTTGGCTCATGGACGTCTGTCCTAAAGTGAGCAAAGTAAGTGATGGATTCACTGGGGGATCACATAACATACACAGGCCATTGTCATCGAGAAGAACAAAAACATGAATATGCACAGTGACAGAACTGACAGTGAAAGGAAATCGGTCTGAAGATTTTTCTTAGCTTTCTTTAAAATCCATCATACCACTACAAGTACTGGACTTGTGTCATATGTGTGTCCTCCTTCCAGTTTGATGGCACCATTCTCCTGATCACCCTGCTGGTGTTGTTCCTCCTGCTGGCCCTGCTTTTCATGTGGTGGTTCTGGCCTCTCTGCTGCACTGTGGTAAGAAACCTAAGCTAAGCGATTTTTAAAAGCAACACTTGAATTATAACTATTCAGAGCTACATAAGGGGTTTGTCTAAACTGCATACTTAAAGACCCTTTAGAGGTCCTCTGAGACGTGTAGCGCTGATGTGACTAATGTGTTTGTGAAAAGCTGAATAACATCATCTCCTCTCTTATTCCTCCACAGGTGATCAAAGAACCACCTCCTCCACCTCCTCCTGAGCCCGTGAGTCAAAACACACACGCGTGTTAACCCACCAATTCTGATGGAGAATGGACAATGAACTAAACACTCAGTAATTCACTAGAAGCTCTTGGTTCTCAAAAATCCAAAAACGCATCAATATTGCAAGAATAACTTACAGTATGGATAAATGAGTGTGAAAACTCATAACTCCATGGCTTTCTTTTTATAATTATCAATAACACACATACACATCAAAGGTTATATAGACTATTTACAGATCTCCGCTCAATAATAAGTTCATTCTAACAGCCTCTGAATCTGTATGTAAAAAAGTGTAAAGGTGGAGAGGGTAAAGGTTTGTTTCTGTGTAATTATTTGTGTTTTAGGAGTCAGATGATGAAGACGGCCTGCCCAAGAAGAAGTGGCCCACTGTGGATGCCTCATATTATGGAGGAAGAGGAATCGGAGGGATCAAGAGGATGGAGGTGACAAAACAAATTATGGAAACTGGAGGACGTTAGATTCACTGCATCTATTTTGTTGTACATTCATGTTTTGTCTGCTGTCTGCAGGTGCGTTGGGGAGGGAAAGGCTCGACCGAGGAGGGGGCTAAGCTGGAGAAGCCAAAGAACGCTGTGGTGAAAATGCCAGAGCAGGAGTACGAGCCATTCGAGCCCAAACCTAAGAAAGCTCACAACAAGAAGGCGCCTCAGAACCGGAAGTGGTACACGCCCATCCGGGTAAACGCAGACTCAGTTTCCCTCAGGACCAACACACAGTGGGGCACCACAATGTTGGCATTTAGTTGACTTAATTGACAAAATATGTGTTTTTCAGGAAACTCAAAAATCTGCCTTGTTTACAAAGTGACCGCTGTGCATTTTTGAGTTTTTGCCCAGTACGTTTATTAAATAACTGAGGGTGGGAGAATTTTCTCAACCCACAGAGAAGCTGAAACTCCTTCAACTAAAGTTAAAACATGAAAAGCACCACGAGTGGAGTTGCAAAGTTTTCACAAGACAGCAGGGAGGAATAAAGCTCCATGTAAACCATGTTTATGTAGAATTACTTGCATAAGCACAAAATTCTCTAACATTATTAGACTTGGCGTCAGTGTTGTTTGTACTTTAATCGTACACTACAATACAGCTCTGTGTAGCAACACTGGCCCTTCATACAGTAGCAGCACTCCCTGTTATCTGTAGACACTGCTACTTTAATGGCTGTAGTCTGAATATGGCACAGGTCACAAACAGCACTGCAGTGATTCATAGTGAAACTTTACACTGTTGGTGCATCACAGTCAGTGTAGGGAAAAGGTCAAGGTCAAGTTTTACACTGACTAGTCAGTGTGTGTCGGGTTGTAGCTGGTCCCTTTGTGGTTCTGTATTTCTACACCTGAATATCCTTAATTGTTGAAGATATTGAGTTATTTCCTCGTAAGTGTGTGCCATCGAGGCTGCGGAGTCTGCACTTTTTTGGTCCAGTCAAATGCATCGTGACAGCAGCATTTTACACCTTATGTCATGAAGGAGAATTCCCCTCTTAATCAATTTAGCACAACATTTAGGTTTACCACTTGTGTCCTGCAGCTCTGTCTCAGGTTAAATGACTACTAAATAGAATAGTGGTTATTGTTGAGATCATCAGTTCTTTCCTGTGTAAAATGCCGCTCTGTTGCCAAACCTTTTTTGGCAGATTGTTGTATTTGTGAAAATTAACACTGTCAGTGGCAAGAGAGAAAATGATTCACTGCGATTTAAAGGTCATGTGTCTTCAGTTAATCAGACGTGAACCAAAACATGACTAAGTGACTCATCAGTACAGCCTCAACCAGGGAGGAAGGAAGTAATCAGTAGAATCAGCTGCTGTAGTGTTTGTTTGGGATTAAAACCTGCAGACGCTTGGCTTTCAAGGAACACAGCTGAGGACCACAGACCAAATGTTTGCTGATACAGTAGAATCACTATTAATAGGATATTATCAAGGATTGCAATGTAGAAGATTGGGTGGCCAGCTGTTAACCATCTCTCTCACCTCTGTCCTGTTCAGGGTAAACTGGATGCTATCTGGGCTCTGTTTCGCCGCGGGTACGACCAGGTCTCCCTGATGAGACCCCAGCCTGGAGATCATGTGAGTACCTCAGCGGTGCACCATGGAAATATTTCATTTCATCAAATGCTTTTACCAACACCTACTTACATTCACGTCTCCAGTTCCTCCCTCCTGTAGTGTTTCATACCTGTGGTGAGCAAAGGCTGTATGACACTCTTCTTTCTTTCGCCTCACTCTTCACACAACTATCATATTTTTCCAGATATTCTTATAATGTTTGTCTTTTTTTCCCGGATTTTGTTGAGTTCACTGGGTAGATGATATGAACGTTGAAGTTTATTTATAAAGAAAAACTGTAATTTTGCAGGCTGAATAATGCTGACAGCTAGCTAGCTAGTAAATTTAGCTAACTTTAGCTCTATGAGTTGGTTGAAAATGCCATCTCCAGTTGACTTTGTAATGTGTCTAGCTGACTTGTTGTAAAACAAGAACTCAAATATGCACTTGGTGGCTACATACATGCTGTCATACTAACAGACTGAGGCTAAAGCTGGGAGTAAATAAAGAGCATTGTTTTGCCGTACTGTTCGTATCTTTTAAAAAGTTTTCACCTTTTAAAAAGTTTTCACCTTTAAAACTATTAGAGGAAGGGCTTTTAGGATAAGGACTAACCAATGTGGCAAACAAAGCAAAATCTCGGGTAATACGTTTTACTGGGGTTCCCAAATCCAGAGCAGGACTGACTCACTAATGTTACCCTTCACACAACGCTAGCATCCAGGACCAGCTTCCACACAGTGAATGTGCTATGTTGAAGGTTACACAACCTGTAACCCCGCAAATAATGCTCCGTGGCCTTGAAAGTGGCGGTGGGTAAGGTTACTACGGTTGGTGCTGAGCTAGTTAGCCAGACAAACACTGTTTAACCGATTTTGTACATGTTTGCTCTTGTGTGTGGTTTTTGGTAAGGCTAAAAATAAAAGACTCTGTCACTGATGAGCATTGCTCTTACCACAGTTCCTTATTTCCACACTGCTTTACCATGTGGAAACATCCAAAGCATGACAAGCCTGCAGTGCCTGCTATGCTATGATTGGACAATTGCTGTTTAGAGGAGGGGTTTAGCTAAAAGTCAGTTTCTTGCAGACTATTTGTGAGAATATTTCTTCAGAGGGACAAAAAAGCTCAGAACCCCAACATTAGGTTTCAAACTAGCTCGGTTTGACCCGTCTTCCAGCGTGTCTACAGCCTGAAAATGCTTCAGTCATCTTTGCCCATTACTCATCGCGTCCTCCCTTCCTCCATCTGGCCCTCTGTCTTATTCACTCCTGGTGTTTCTATGCTGGCTAACACCTCTGTTGGCCCGTCTCCATCCTGTTGAGCCAGCCTCGCTCTCACACCTGCTTCACATTAGACGCCATAAAACGGATAGAAAGCAGAACCGCAGCTCGCACCCAGACACATCCTTGTAGCTGATGTGTTCGTGTGTCTAAGGTGGTAAAAATTTCCTCTTCTTTTCTGATCAGCCACATGGTTTAGTTTTAATGCCCGGAGCCTTTGTGTCAAAAAAATGCTGAGTTTTTATTGAATGTGGAGAGAAGATGGGAGTTCACTGAGTCCAGAAAGCTCTCTAGGGATGTTTTAAATCCCTCTGACACATTTAGTCTTAACAGGAACTTTGTAAATCATTGGTACATGATAAATGAGGAATACGTCATAGTCCATAGACTGCTTGGTTTTTAGCCACACTAGTGATATGTTTACCGCAAATTAGCAGATGTTGCAGTAGCATACTAAAACACTAAAATAAGATGGCGCACATGGAAAACATTATCACTGATACACAACAGCATGTTAGCATTGTCACTATGACCATGTTAGCATGCTAACTTTAGCAAGTACAACCTTGCAGAGCTGCAAGCATGACTGTAGGCTCTTATTCTACAATGTTATAATCAAATAATACTGTCTTGCCCAGATTTTTCTTCCTCATCAACTCACTTTCTCCCTTAGTACTTTTTTCCTGAACTCCCCCAACCTGTTCTCCACCTTTTCTTTTATTATGAGTTGTTTCCTTCCCTTTCTTATCCTTCCTACTCCCCACGGCTGACTCTCCCGCTGATCAGGCACCATCCCAAGCGCTTGTTAAAATCATGCATGATTAGTAGAAAATTTCCAATGATCTTTTGTAACAGGAATTCCACATTTAAGAGTGTTTTCTTGGCACCACAAACAGGTACAGAGACAGGATTTGCTTTCAGCTTTCCCTGACAACAGACAAAAAAAGGTCACAGTTAGCTTACAATTACATCTTTACCAAAGTTAACTGGCAGTCAGATAATAAAACTTTGGATTTGATTTCCTTAGTCAACAAATTTCTTATAGCGATGGCTGTATATGTAAGCTCTGCATGACGCAATTTCTTATTTTCTAGAAGAAATCGTGTCTCGTGTCTTTCCACTCATATGATGTCGCCTCCTCAAGTCATTTGTGGTTTGTAACGAAGCGGCAGAAACATCTCCCAGGCCAGAGAGCCGGCTCGTTTCTAGACATTGCAGTGTATAATTTCAAAGAGAAAAGAGTGGAAACAAGCCCTGGACACCTTTTCATTTCTTTAAGAGTTAGCTGAAAAGCTATTTGATGTTCAATATCCTGCCACGGTCCCACCCATAATAGACCTTTTTAGAGCAAAGTCTCACACTCCAAAGCTGGCAGACTTTCAAATTAATAGGAACACTCGCTCTTTACATGAGGCCAAGTTGGCCGAGTTCAGTCTGGATTCTTCATCGGTCATTCTTTTGCCATGGTGAGTTTGTCATCGCTGTGCTGATTGCCACAGTAGCAGCTGAATGTCACCTTTGAGGCCGGCCTGGCTACGGTCCTTTAAAGTGTAGTCATGAGCCTCAGTATCTGTTTGGGAAAGTGAGCCCTTACAGTGAACGTGCATCCATCCTGCCCTCAAACATTCAGGTATTTTATTACAATTAAACTTTTCCCAAAAATAAATTACTAATTTTCTCCTTTCCATTACAAGCTAATACACAGTGTGAACTTTTATGCAGGTCATTTGCTGCTCTAAACAACTCCTGTGGGCTAGCGCTGCTCAGGGAACAATCTACTGATACACATGAAATTATGCATTTTTTATGCATGTCCAAGTACTGTACTGACTACACACACACACACACTTTTCCTTTCTCCTTTCAATGAATCCAATAAGCCCTCTGCATGTAAGGAAGGCCACTGAGCAGCAGGATGTAGAGCAGAGTGGCTGTGTGTGCGTCTGTAACTCACCAGATAGACCAGAGTTAAACTCACAGGAATGAAGTTATCTACATTTGAGACAGGAGTTAGCCATTATGGGAGTTTGTGTCACCAAACCACATCCATTACACTGACGTCAGAGTGTACAGTACGAGGCAGAGCTAGTCCACACTTAACACACACACTCTCTCTCTCTCTCTCTCTCTCTCATAAACACATGCCTCCCCAGAGAAGCATTTAGCTGGCTTAAGGACATGAGGTAATATCTAAGGCAGACGACTGCCAGGGCCGTCTCCACCAACTGACCGACCATGTCTCACACACACTAACACACTAGGCCAGGCCTAGACAATTTTATGACCTTGGTAAGACTGTAGACAGTGTAGGAGGTCAGCGAGAAAGAACGAGCGAGTGTGGCTTTCTTTAATCCAGGAAAATGTTCATAGATTTAAACCGCAGCTGGGCGCAAACAGAACGATGTACAGGAAGCCAAGCTGGGATAAAAAAGAAAAAACAGGATCAGATTGGTTTGAAACTTCAACGAGGTCTACACATACACAAAGGCTTGTTTTAATTAACTTCAACAAGCTAACAGCAACACTGGGGTCTCGCTTGCTTACATACTTAAAGGAAAAGCCTCTACACCTATATGCTTTCTTGCCAACAGTTAGATAAGAATATCTATACCTCTCTCATATCTGTATGCTAAACATGTAGCCACCACCTGCAGCCAGTTAGCTTACCTTAGCAGCAAGATTGGACAGCTAGCCTTACTACCACTTCTAAGGCTCATTAGTTACATCTCATTTGTTTAATTAATAATATGTACAAGTTAAACAAACAAGATAGATGTGATAATTTGTGAGCTTTAGTGGTACTGTTGTTGTGCTAATCTAATTTAGCCAGTTACTGGGGGGTAGCTTCATGTTAAGCAGACAGACATGGGAGTGGGGTCAATCTTACCTTCTAACTCTCGGCAAAAAAGTGAATAAGCGTATTCCCCAAATGTCACATTTTTTCTTTAATATTTACTGTGTCGTTATTGTTAGTTTTAAAAAATATATGGAAAAATCTGCAGTTTTAGATTATTTTATGACCTTTGTGCATCTTGTTTCACTAATTCATTTACCCAATTTTGCTGTTTAACTTTGATTAAACTAGTACCCAGTACAGATATAATATATAACAGCTTTAAATAGTCTGCAGTAGATGTTGAGATGTTCAGCTAAGTGGTAGCAGACCAGAGTGGATGGCTGGGCAGAGGCAAATGTTTAAAGTGGCATAATAGAAAATTCTTCCTTCTGGTTTAGTTTTTGCTTTTATCTCCAAATATTTTGTCTCCATTTGTCTAAATTTGACTCACTTTAGTTTAATTCTACAGTGCTTCGTCTAAAAAAATGTAAAAAAAACACTACTCTATACCAACAGGTCCTTAATGTTGCCCCGCCTTCTTTGTAAATGGTCTTTTCTCTGTGATCATTCGTGCTTTTTCTCCATAGACATTTCAGTAAATAAAAAGCTTTTTAAAATTTGTGAAGAGGAACAACACTATATGCATGCGTTTTGTTTGTTTTTTAAGATGGAATGAGCTGAACTCATTCCATGCAGCTTTTGTAGTGACAACAATCCCCGTTCCCTCATTTTCCACTTTGTAAAACCATGGTCCTGTGGCTCCAATCACCGATACTGGTTATTTGCAGATTAACATGACTTCACTCCCCTCTGGCTGCTAACCACATGCAACCATGGAGCAGGTCGAGTTACTACAGTAACAGCGACCTCTGTGAACTCGGGTGAAGCTCGTGGTTAGTGTAACATTTTACGAGTAGCTCAGGAGTGAAATGTGATTTCTGCAAGACCAAATGAATTTGTTTTACAGTCTGATAAGTCAACCTAGACATTTCAACTGTTTCCAACTCAGCTGCTACCTTTTACCCCTCACCCACACACACCCACACACAAGCCCCAGCCACTAACCCCAATCCCTCCCTATCTTTTTTTTTTCTTTCTCCATGTGGTCATGTATGAGGGAACTTTGGTAAGCGACTCACAGTTCTCAGGAAAGAACATTGTACTTACCGGCATGATTGGGAGCGGGGGCGTCAAAGCGGGGATTTACATGTAATCTGGAACACCAGCTGGCCAAACACACACACAGACAGACACACACACAAACAGTAGATACAAAGAACATGGGGTGGTGATGGTGCATAGATAAGATGCTTGCCTTTGGTGTGGGAGATGTGGGTTCAATTCCCACTGTGAGACATACACCATTGTGCCCCTGAGCAAGACACTTAACCCCTAGTTGCTACAGAGGTGTGTGACCTCTGACATGTATAGCAATTGTAATCTCTTTGGATAAAAGTGTCAGCTAAATGAATTTTGAACAGTGGCAGGCGATGGACTTAACCCAGATGTGCATCACAGTTATCCTGTGTATGTGTCTGTACCTCTAAGTATGAGTGCGTGTACAGTTTTACTTGACATGTCAATTCTTTTTCAAAATCTGTCCCAGTTCTACTTTATTACCACCCTGCTTTTAAATAGTGCATACACACTGTAGTTTAACTGCACACCATGTAATCACCTCATACCATGCTCGTTCATATTCATTTTTGGTGTACTTTCATGTCACACATGAGATACATTCTTTGATTCTTCACTGAGTCAAGAATTGTTGTGGTCTTTTCCACTGAAACACTACACACACTACCACCATGAGTCTACAGTCATGCCAGCATCTGTGGAAGCTGTACTGCTAACACGGTCCCAATGACATGCTGGCGTTCAGCAGGTACAATGTTCACCACATTCCCCATCATAGTTTAGCGTGTTTGCACTTGTTGTCATGATATTGTTGCACCAAAACCTAAATAAAATCAATTGCAGATTAAAGTTAATCTTATTTGTCTCTTTCCTTCTCTTTAGGGTCGATGCATCAACTTCACAAGAGTGAAAGACGAGTCAGCGGCAGCCAAGGCCCCCCATCGCACCCCGATCCACACACCCTCGCCCCCGCCACCGGACTACCGCCCTGTGACCCGCACCGCCTCCTCGTCGCCCACCTCCACCAGCCCTCCTGCCAGATCACCCCCGTCAGGCCAGATACCCCCAGGACCGCCACCATCTCGCACACCCCGGGGCTTCCTTGTGCACCGCCGTCACGTCCCCCGCCCAGCCTTCGACCCTGAATCACACAGACAAACCCCTCCCACGTCCCAACGCACCCGCTTTGATATCACAGACTTTCTGCTCTGCTGACCAGTTCTTTCAGTTTGAAGGTTGTGGTCCTCGCTGCCCAAGATACTCCCGCTATTGGCCAAAGATCAGCAGTATTTTGAATCCCAGTCATTCTGTGTTCCTCTTCTCGCATCGGAAAGAATGTCAAGTGAAACTGTGAGATGGCAGGAAGTTATTTAAACATGCTAACACCAAGCATGATACATTCTGGAGGTAACAAATGTTATATATAATACCAGGATACATCGGTGAAATATTACCAACCTCAATGCTCTCTGTGTTCACTGTTTATATGCAAAGTAAAGTGTGGAGCCCCCAAAACAAAATAGTATTTGAGCAAGAAAGATTATTTTGACAAACAGTTTGACTTGACATTCAGTTGCATACATAGGGCGATTGGGGTGATACGGGGAAATATTTTAGTTAGTGTTGGCGTTTGTAAGATCAGGGAGGATTGTTGCTGGACAGCAAAGCATGTAGGGACAGGAAGTCCACAGAAGAATACTGCGATGGATGAAATTTCTTTGTTGTCTTTATCAACTACTGAGTTAGGCCATTGTTGTCAAGAGTGAAGTTGAAAAGTAGGTTGTACATGAAAATCTAAGTTTAAACATGAGCAGAATGGATTGGCTTATTCCGCCATTGCTATGGTGGTGCATCACAGGTTTTGGGAATTAGATTTCAAAGCAATTTCAATTGGTTGTGTTGTTAATGGTGTTGAGTAACTAAGCTGATTTGCTAAAAAAAAAATTTGGACATTGTTACTTGTACTCAGTGTTTTTCTTCAACTTCTTGTGATGTTTCTTCTATCCAACAACATGCTAACCCAACTAATTCCAGCCCTGTAATACAGAAATGATTCAGTTACATGATTTAGTGGTCCAGTGTAGGTACCATTCAGTGACAGGGACGTGTACAGATGTTATGTGGAAGGTATGTTTTTACAATATGTGTTTAAGATGAGTTTTTGAGTGTTACATTGGTTAATATCTTTGAGGCTTTGGATTTTGTCCTTAAACACCTTATCATGTAGTTGAAATTATAATACAGCGATATGTCTTTTTGTTTTTTGTTTTTTAATGGTATCTGCGCACATAGACTGCTGGGCAACTACAGTATGTATTTGTTTTTGTTAGCATTTGGACATTGAAACGAGCAACCAGAAATCAGGTTAACGTCTCTCCTCACTTTTTTTTAATACACAATCCTGATACTGTATTTTGATACCAATGTGTTTTTTATGTCTTCAGTTTTATCATCACCGGTCACATTGCAACTGCAGGGCAGTTCAAAGAGCATCTAATTTATTTTACTCCCCGAGAGAAATAAAGGAGAGTACTTGAATATTGACAAGGTGTCCAACCGCCAAGACGGACACTGTGCGCAGAATTTAGAAACACAACAGCTAGCCAGTTCACAGAAGGTTTACCAGCGTTTCTCAACCCCTCTGCTACAGTGAGAAACATTTGAAACAGGAAGTGAACCAGCTACATTTTATGCTGTGTAAATTAAAAAAAACAAAAAAAACTTTTGTAGCAGGCCAAAAGACGCCGCCAGCGACGTTTACATGTTAGCAGTGACTACATGCTAAGGGGGGGGGACACCTCCCCGCCAAAAATAAACAAGAACAGAACTATGACATTGTGGCTTCAGGGTGTAGAAAAGAGGGGGAAATTTGCTGGTATTCCTTTTATATCCAGTGCCTACTGGAATTTTCATCTTGTTTGATTTTTTACACTTTCATTTTGATGTGTGTCATTCAGCTATTTGTGTACTGTTGTGTTACTACAGGCATTCATAATCGCTCTCAGTGCCTTAAAGCTGAAAGCTAAAAGAAAGGCACCTACGTTGCTTCTCTCATGTGTCCAACCACCCACACAAACCTTTTCTTCCGTTGAAAACAACTTGATCTGACTTGAATTAGAACACATTTTAATCAAGGGCTGTATGCGCAATCCTCAAATGAATTGTGATGCATTGGTATAGTTTCCATGAACAAATCAGACATGTGTAAAACAATCCAATTTTGCTAGCAATGTCTAGCATCAAATTTGACCCTCAAATTTCCCACAACCCCTATAGGTTCTGATCAAAACAGCTACCTAGCTGTCTCTGACTCCCTCTCCAATTTTGCTTTTATAGCTCCATTTCAAAACACAGTGCACCTTTTACATAGGTTTTTTTACA
The DNA here is from genome assembly GCF_014851395.1 of Micropterus salmoides. Lineage (NCBI taxonomy): Eukaryota > Metazoa > Chordata > Actinopteri > Centrarchiformes > Centrarchidae > Micropterus > Micropterus salmoides. The sequence continues at coordinate 52,360 of NW_024042274.1, forward strand.
TACATTTTCTACATACCTATTTGTTAAGCCATGTTACCTTTTATGGCGAGACCACTGGGAATTAGATTTTCCTTAAAAAAGTCAGCTGTTTACAGATTCCTAAACCCACAACACAATTATACTGTATTACGTTGTAATTTGCTGCACCATCAAACTGCATCTTGGTCTGACTTACCCCGTTTTTTTTTTTCAACTAAAGCAGATCTCATCGCCTCAGCTGAAACTTATAAATTACGCCATCTATACAAGATACGAGGAGTGGATGTATTTCATTTGTTACATACACACATGACACATTTGAACGCTTGGATAGAAACCCAAAGTATAATTACTTAATTGTTGTTTATGAGACTTAAAAGGTTTTGTTTTTATACAGTGCGCGAATATTGTTCACCTCTGTAACACCTAAGAACGAATTTCAGTATAAATGCAGCATTGATGTAGGATCAGTATTTGAGGGGGGAACTTCTGCAGGAGCTATCGCTGTCAGAGCTCAATGTCATTCCTAATCTTGATGAGATATATTATGTTAACCAGTGTTTTTTACACATATAAACAGCAGTACTGAGTCAAATATGAAAGACGTATATGATTTTCTCTTGTTGGTTGACATGACTTTTTTTAACAGTATCAAAAGGTTGACTTCCAAGCTTCTACCAGAGAGTTTCTGTGTGTGATTCTGCTTGCACCCATGTGTAATACAGGATTCAGTGTCTCACCCGCCTAATTCCCCTTTTGCAGCTCCACCCCTGCAGGTTTGGACAGTAGATAACTGTACCATTCACAGTTCGCCTTGTGTACTACCCACACACACATTTTGGCTACTCTCATAAGCACAGAAAAAACTGGCTTTTGGTCTTGCCCTTAACCTATTTATATGAAACTGATGCTGTACCTGCAGCTGAGTCTCATGATTACCAACACTGGCCTTTTCACGGCAGACATTGTAACTTATCATAGCAGGAAAATCACAAGTGTAACTAATAACAGTAATGGTTGACTCAGTTTAATTAAGTTCCACTAGCCCTGACATGCATAGTACAGTAGGGCCTAGGGCCTAAAACACCTGAATGTAAAGCAGACATTAATACTGTGACATACCCTAGGTTAGACTGTCTGCTGTGAGAAATGTCTTTAAATAAATCAATAAGATATTCTAAGTGGCAGGGAAATAAATTATGGCACCATGGGCTTTTTCACATAAGACATTTTAACATGTTTAAGTAGGAAAGCACAGGTATAAATGAAAATGTTCATAATTGCTGAATTCCATTTAACTGCTTCACTTTGAGGGTCCAGCATGTGCATACTGGCTCTCTGTTATGGCTTACTAGGATACTTGAATATAACGGAGCCATCTTTAATGTTATTAGTAACATCTGTGCAACAACAGTTGTATGCTCCTGTCACAACCGTATCTATTGTGTACATTACAAAATCTGGACACTAATAACCGGATCTTCATCAAATTGAGGTAAGAATAGAGACATGCATTGTCCGATGGCCCGGCGGTGGCATTAAGTTTTTTTCCAAGAGAGACATGAGACAGAGGTAAAATGCAAAGCACAAACATGGCATTTATTGTCTTCCATACAGACACGATGAGACACCAACATCAACGAGAACAAACATACACTGAAA
>NW_024042275.1:0-6587 GCF_014851395.1 Micropterus salmoides
AAGCTATTATTAATATAGTGACACCTTAGATCAAAAACATTAAATACTGGCTCAAATATGATAATCTAACTTTAAAGCTGATCATTTTTGTTTGTTCATTGCTGGTGAAGACGTGAACGATTCAGCGACCTCACACCTGTAAAATTAGCTCCTACATCTGTTTCTCGCTGTGGTCGGTATGGTGACGTGACAAGCCGTGGTGGCAAAAATACCTAACCGTCATCAACCGCAGCTCGCCGTCTTAAAGCACCTTTAAATGGAAGCAGGTGGAGGCGTGTCGCTGAAACTTTAAGGTTCAAATCCTGCAATGTCAGAATCTGAACCAACATCTTAGACAAACACTTTCAGGATGTCATTTCACCACAAAACGCTGCAGCTTGTCCTGCAAAAATCAGCTCAAACAACAACCACAAAATCATGATGTCATCCCGCCTGGAGCCTCAGAGAAGCTCCAGCTAATCACACATCCAATCCGGCCCGGCTGTAATCCAGCAGCCGACTACACCAAAAAAAAAAAAAAAAAAGGTTTCCTGAAGCAAACGAGGTCAAGTTGTGGAAGCTGTGGGAGCAGAGCGGAGCAGCGAGGGAACAGTCCTGGAAGAGGAGGAGGTTCATTCACAACACATGCTGAGGAGGACGGCGAGGGGGAGACAGACCGGCAGGGAAACTTTCCAAGCCGGCTTTGTCCGTGTCTAGACATAACGCAGAGGGAGGAAAAAGGATCAGCAGATTCTGCCCCCCCCCCCCCCCTCTCACAGTTTACCTTCTTTTATTTCTATGTTCCAAATGTTGTGCCCGAGACTTTCAGTGACAGATTTATAAAAAACAAAACAAGTATTATGTTTCCAGCTGGAGTTTGAGCACAATGAGCCACAATTATCGGGTTTGCTTCAGAGACCACGAAGCACAGCCTGGGGTTTCTTTTACTTTGCTTTACAAGAATAAACTTGAATTCTCACTGAATGAATCAGAAATAGCTATGAACTGTTTGCTCTGCAGCGTTTCCATCATCTGTCAAATTTAAGTTACTGATAGATGGAAGTATTTGGAAAATGTAGATGCAAGTTTCTGTCTCCTAATATCTCTACTTCAGGTCCAATTACAAGTTGGTGCTGTAATATAGAGGGCTACAACTAACTTATTGTCATTAATTTAATCTGTCAGTTATGTCTATACTATAAAAAGTCAGTAAATAGTCACAATATCATAAACCTAAATTTAATGATACGAAATTTCCTTTTTTTGTCCAACCAACATCCCAAAATCCAAATATTTCTACTTTATTATCATATAAATGAAGAATGAGAAGCTGAAGGTTGCAAATGTTTGGCCTTTTTGTTTCAACAATTTATTCAGTTCATCATTGTTGGGTCATGGTATTTCAGTGCTAGTACCACGTGCTACGCTAATAAGATTTAAAAACGAAACAAACAAAACATTATTTTGACTGTTAAGTTGTCGTTTAGCTAAGAATGCAATCTTAAATATTTAATATCTTAAATATTCTGTTTTAACTGATTTATACTCTGCTCACAACCTTTAGCACAAGGTGGAACCACATTTGAAGGGAAAAGGGAAAAGCTATGAAATATTTTAGTGCCTGTTTTTGAATGTATAAATGAAAAGCCTGCATCCTCATTTGATTAACAGCTGTCGTATCATCACCAACTTTCCAATTGACACAGAGAAACTGTGATTAATCATGGACAATTCAGCACTTAACAGTATAAATCTGACTTATTCCCTCTGGTACGTCCTTGTGATAGGTTACTGATCTAAATGAGTCTTTATTTTTCCAGGTCCACCAGGAGAAAGCCGGACAGGCCCTCCCGGCCCTTCAGGCTCTGCCGGACCTCGTGGTCCCCCCGGACGTCCAGGATACGCCGGAGTCCGCGGACCCCCGGACCTCCTGGATACTGCGACTCTTCTCAGTGTGTCGGTATTCCTTACAACGGGCAAGGATACGGAGGTACGTATAATGGAACTGCACAGGATGCAGTAACCTGCTGTCAGAGTATAAAATAACATCCTGTGACTGCTAAACGTGCAAATAATCAGCTGGTGGGTTCTTCAGTTTGGGATAAAACTTTCCAAAAAGGAACATTATGACATTTTGTGAGATAAATTTGATTTCTGTCTCCCACGGAGTCAAAAATGAGATTATGGATTGAGTGCAAAGAAAGTAGGTCCAGGACATGTTTAGCCTAGCTTAGCACAAAGACTGGAAGCAGGGGAAACTGCTAGCCTAGCTGACTCATATCTTGATAATGAACAATCTAGTAAATAATCCATCCAACAGTCACTGCTAAGAGCTTAATACTGTTTTGGCATCAGCTCAAATGCGTCTGCTAGGGACTGTCAGTTGGCACGGATCATAAACAAAATCCTTAATGATTTAAATTATGATTTGGCAGATTTGTATTTTACAGAAAGTTCTGCTTTCTTTTGATAATTTAAAAAGGGGTTTGTAGACATGATTACTTCTCAAAAACTCAGGTATAAGTACCAGTATAGAGAATTTCAACAAACTTTCAAATTAACCTCAAAATGGAGCTAGGCTTGCAGTTCCTCTGTTTCCAGTCTTTATGCTAAGCTAGGCTAATCATGGAATAACAGTGTGCTGCATTTCAATCACTCTAAAGTGTTCCTACTCTCTTTTTAAGTTGTCATACCTGGTTGTTACCTACATACTGCACTGATATCCATCATTTCATGTGACTCTGGTTCAAGGCCCTTATCCACTGTAGAAACAATTTCACAGGTTCGATGCATATCACACCATGCAAACGTCAAATAAAATCTTGATTATTAATTTTGAGGTGTGTCAGACATCTACACTACCAGTCAAAAGTTATAGAACACCCCCATTTTTCTAGTTTGTATTGAAATATAAGTAGAGGTCCAGTTAAAAACCTAAAAAAAAAGGTACAAAATTTAGCGGCAAACTCCCAAAGTTAAAAATGTTTACGTCACCAAAACAGACATTTTCAGATATAAAATTAACAGTTAGATGAAAGAGTTTTGTTCATTATTTCATTGTAGGATCAACTGATTGCCAGCTGCTCTGTCTAATATAGAACAAATAAAGTTTGAGGGTGCATTAACAGGCCTTTCCAAGGTGTTTGAAAATTAGTTTTTTTGCAGCAACTTTAATTGTAGCAGATCCTTCCATTGCTGCAGAATACCCAACCAATTTCAGAGATATACAATTTTCAGGGATCAAGTGTGAACAACTTCCAAATTATTCTGCAGAAATGGAAGGAAATGAAGCTAGAAAAACTAGTTCTAATACTTTTGACCGGTAGTGTTTACGTCTAAAATCTCTCTGACTGTCGTTTACTGTTGTATTTAGATTGGTTTGTCTGGTACAACCCAGAGTCACACAGTGTTTAGGGGCCTTAAGACGGCAAACAAGGGTTTCCCAAAATGTTGGGTGTGCTTTTTAATGAGGATTAATGCATGTGTGGAAACAGTCTTGAAACCTGTAGTCACTAATCTTTAGAAAAAGTTGTGTATTCGCTCTGCTTTGACCAAACTGACACCTTCTGTCCTCTTTGGCCTGTTTCAGGTTCACAGTAGACTTTCTATGCTGCTTTCACTGACTTCCTGAAAAAAAAACTCAAAACGTCCTGTAACTTGCTCACACGCTCTAGAGCTGTTTTTAAAAAGGATAACCGCCAAAAGGAAACCATTAACAAACTTTGCTGAAAAACAACACCAACAAAGAGGGAAACCAGTACTAACAACGACTCACAGCCAGTAGAACAAAACCCCACCTGCACAGCGGTGATGGCACCGACCTGCTTAGTGGCCTGTTTGCATCTAGAAGCCAAAGACCAAACAAAGAAACGTGTTCAGTGGAGGAGCATGCACCAAACAGCATCAACAACAACAACCAACCCAAACAAATACTAACAAAAGGTGGATTTGTAACAGAGTGCAACTACCACAGCATCGCCAGCAACAACAGCACCAACAACTCTGTTAACAGCATTTCTCTCCAGGTGACGTGTAAATAAACTAATTTGTGCCTTGTAAATGATGTTTGAATCAAGTCCACTAAATTTAGTTTTTAACATCTGTAGTTTTAAAGCTTGTGCCTTGCAAACAACAACAACCTGCTGCTTGCTGAATGCCAACAAAAACGCCTCTTTTTCAAATTTTTATTTTGTTTTCCTGCCCATGTGTTAGTAGCTGTTTTTTAAACTGCTCAGGGCCAGTCTACACATGTGACCCCTGGAGGTTTAGTTTTGCCATTTAAAAAATGAATCTAGCTTTGTTTTATTTTACTTTCCTCCCTGACATGTATCTGTATGTTGTTATAAAAAAAACTACTAATTATGCCACTCCAAAGAAGAGTCTCCAGGCTGGTGGTAGAAGAAGTTGATTTATATGCAGAAATGTTTTACTGTTTTATTTTGTAAATGAATGAGTTGTGGAGAAAAGACAGCTTTGATAAAACCTGAACTTCTAACAGCAACAGAAAGGGAAAAAGCACTGAAATGTTTACCAGGGGCGTGTTCAAAGGAGCCTTGGGTGACCTACCCCCATCCCACCAGATCATTCACCTGCTAAATCAAGGGTTTAAGTGCACTCCTGAAAGTTAAGGATAATTTACTTAGCCTTCTCTTTTAAAAACAGTATCCTGATATAAAGAATCTTATGCTGATGTGTACTGTATGACTGTACTGTATAACTTTAAGTCATAATAACCTGCAGCCTGTTGAACTAATAACTGCTACGTTACTATGTCTAGTTAGTTTTACTTAAATGCATGATTTCAGCCCGTTTCTGACCCTATTTGAGTCAAAAGACTCATTTTAGAGTAAAGTTCACCAAATTTCGATAGAGCCACGAGAAGATTCCCCACGATCAGCGCCATTTTTCCCCCCTCACAGCGCCAGCGCAAAAGTGGTGAGCGCCGTCTAATAATGTCCACACAATGCTAGCTGCCAAGTTAACGATCTAAGCGTAGCTAGCTTACCTCCAATTACCTCTGCAAAATGGACAAGCCACGCTGTCAACGCCTTCCTAGCCACCTAGTCCATAAAAACCACCACTGTTGATTCTCGCAGCAGCCATCTTGGATCATGAAGTCGGCGTAGTGCAGTTCTCCCGACTTTCCATGTCAAATGGAACGCACCATTTTCATTGCAGACTGGAATTAAACAGCAAGTTGTCTAAAATCATACCGTGCAGCATTCAGATAAAATGGGAGAGAGACTAACTAGTGACAGGACGTAAGAGACGTACAATACTGTTTAATTATAAAGGATAAAATATCACATTTTTATTGAAATGTGTTATTAGGCAACACTATCAATCACTTCAAATCACCTATTAAATCTACTAAGATTAAGCTTTCAATCTTACTGCATGATAATTACATTAAAATAACAGTTGTAGCTTATTAACTTTTACACCTCATTTTTCACAATCTACTTGTTACAAATTTTTAGTCCTGATTCATAACATTAACATATAACAGTGAATGACTTTGAATTGTGAATTTTAAGTTGCATTGTCACTCTATTGTAACTAACATGTATTGTGCAAACTGATGTACCGTACCTCCTACACTACGTCTGCAAATAATGATTATTCATTATTATTTTATCTGCTGATTATTTTTAACCATTAATCATTTGTTCAACAGAATGTAAACAAGAGCAGCAAATCCTTAAAACTAAAAACCAGAGAATGTTTGGTGTTTTCGTATTAAAAATGATTTGACTACTTGATTACCAAATTGTTGCTGATTAATTGTCTGTCGATCGACTAATTGCCTCAGCTCTAGTTTGAACTTTCACACAGTTGGTGCAACAGCATGCTGGTTAAACTACATAAGTTAGCCAGGCTAATGTTGTTAGCTTTGTTAGTTCGGTAACTCCAGTCCACAAATATTAGTTTTCAGCAGACATTGATAAACCAGTGATCAAAAAATGGGGACAAATTGTACCTGTAACACCTGCTGTATCACATCAGACGCTCCTCAAAACGTCCCCAAAAATACTGTGGACACACCCCTGCTGTTTACTAACCATCTGTGTCAGTGCTTTAGGTCGTCAGTCAGATGCAACGCTACATTTTAAACACGTTCTTTTTGTGCATGCTGAGTAAAACTTACGCTCAATTGGCCCGAACGCTATCTCCGAGCAGGCCAATACCCACCTGAACCCGACACCAGAGTAGCCCCAGTCCCCGAGGAGGAAGAGCTGTCGCAAAACCAGCGTCGAAAGAGATCACTATCAAGAAAGGCTTCCAGCAGGCCAACATCTTAAGACAAGCCATGCTGTCTTTTTTTTTTTTTTTTTTTCTCTTGTTCAAACTGTGTTTGTTGTTGGATTTATGCACATTTATACACAAAAAAATGGGGTTTGACACCTCGACTCTATTGGAAATGACCTTTTTAAATGCCTTAAAAACGTATGTGAATATAAATTTTTGTGGCAGTGGGAAAGGTGTGGACAGAGGGAGGGAGTTTGGGGGCAATGGATTTAACAACAAATGGGAGAAAAATGATGTTCCATAAAAACAACAACCTGTGAGCTTTCTTTTTCCCCCACTTGTGTCTTATGCTTGTAACA
>NW_024042276.1:0-18731 GCF_014851395.1 Micropterus salmoides
GCCTTTTTGTTTGTCATATTTTGAACATCTTTGGTTAGAGTTATAGCAAAATTGCCCTATTTATGCTAAGAATTGTGTAGTGATTTTAAAGAAAACAGTCATGTTTAGGATATTGATTTAAAGGAATAGTTTACATTTTAGGAAGTAGGCTTATTCACTTTCTGCTTGTTGAGATTTAGGTAAGAAGATCAGAGACAATCCTCATTTTATGGGATGTTATGCAGAAGCAGCTATTTCTTGGCTGGGACCAGTAACTTCCTGGAGTCTCTGCTTGTTGCTTGGCAAACTTTCAAATTGATTTATGTTTGCTAAGTTTCAGTGGGCGTGCTGTTTTACTAACATTAACATGATGACAAAACAGTTTTTGTTGAAGAAGTTATGCATTATTTAATATGTTCAGTTTGTAAACATTTCAAATCTTGCAATAAATTAAAATAGCACAGGATGTGTAATGTCTACAAAGGAAACAATCTTGAGTTTTACAATTATACAACATCCACTTGGCAGATAAGTCTGATTAGGATCCAACATTTTGGAGATTACACACATGCTGTTTATTAATAAAATCAGGAGAACTTAACATCAATTTTGTCTACTTTTAAAATTTGTTTCTCAGGAGTCCCACAACTTTATGGAAGTGGAATAAAAGATCTCTGGAGTAACCTTTACCATTTTATTTTGGCTTTTCTGGAACAATTATTTGTGAGGTTAATTCGCAAATAATCAATCAATAAATGTAATATGACACTACAAAGACTAGTTGCTACTTATTGGTCTTTTTAGCTTGTCTGCAGACAGAAACTGTGTTTATTTAAACAAGCTGTCATTCAGTCTGTGGATATTTATACGTAAGAAAATACTGAAAAGCCACGTTTAGGTTTCAGTCGATGATGTCCATACTTATGAGCAATGGACTGGAAAGTTGTGTCACTTACTTCAAAGGTCACACAGTAATTTATAGAGAATTGTTTCTTTTCTCTATAATTATTCACAACTTAGAGTTGTTTCTGCCATTATATCTGACCTTATTCAGGGCTTAAATGACCCATGTAGGAAAATGTCCATCTCTAAATCATTGCAAATGTGATCCACCTCTTAGACAGCATCACGTCTATCTGTTTAATTGACTGTTATTATATATTTTATCAAATGCACTGGATAGCAGCTGTCTGCTGACAGAATAGAATTAGTGGACTATTTTAATAAATGACATTCTAGTAGTGTTCAGTAACTTTTCATATTATTAAAAGAGAACAAAATAGATCTAGTTATTTTTTTACTGGATGACCCTTTTTTAATAACCACATGATTGCATTGCTGATCTCTGTAGCTTGGATAATCTAATTTGATCACCAATGACTGAGTGCCTTTAACTGTGAGATGGTGGTTGGGGTCAGAGCTGATATATTTTGCACACTTATTCTATACACAAGAACCTTTGAGGCTCTGCTCACAACAGTGTCAAAACAGTTTTGGTTCTGCAGACCATTTCTGCTGCGTTGTGATAGTTTGTTTAGTTAGATTCACCCAGCTGAAAATACCCGACAAGAAGTTTTTTGAGCTTGGTTGATTTTTTTTGTATTTCTTAATCAGAGAACCATATCCATCAATCACAAATGCCTCTGAAACTTATTGTTTATGTTGGAATGTGCATTTTGGAGCTCAATCAGCAAATCTCTCTGAGTGCAAGTAGATGCAATGTTCCAGGTTGACATTTGAATTGAATGGATAAAAATGGCTATAGAAATTGCGAAGGTTACAGTCTAAAAATAGGCAAGGAAAGTCCTCACTATTTCTGGAGGTTGTATAGAAATTGAGAATAGGATGTTGAAAAGAGACAAAAAATCAACAGACACTATTGTAGTAGAAGCTTACATTGAAGTAAGCATTCAGTAAATAAAGCTTTCCTTGTATGACACATACTATTGCATTACAATTTGATTAAATGCAAAATTAAACTGTAAAGTCCAGACAGTAACATTAATAATATAATGGACTTTCCATACAAAACTAAGGCAAAAAAATACTAAAATAATCCAAATCCATCACTGTGAAAGTTATAATGGGGTCAAATATTGGCAAACTTCTTTCTCCAGACACAACCACAGTACTTACTTTCCCAGTATTTCATCATTTCTTTTGCTGCAAACGACTTTTTGTCTTTTAAACCAAACAAAGAAATGATTCCTTGTAGCCTTTGAATGAAACAGCCTGCATCACTGACACAATTACATTGCAGTGCCGTCTGAGCCTTCGCTCTCTTATTGCTTAATGGTAGTCCATATGCAGATTATGTGATTTATTGACACAACGTATGGGGAACATGAAGTAAATGAAAATGAAACATCATTAAAAGAGTGAGTCATACTGAACACGATCTTTTCAACATGATTCCTCAGTATAGCTGCTAAGCACATTGTTCACTTTTTTCTTTTTCATGATGGACCGCTCTGCTCTTCTACTTTCACCTTCTCTTTTTGACTGACACCATGATTGCAGCATAATGATGAGCTGAGACAGATTTGAATCTATTCTCCAGAGACAAGGATGTTCTTGCCCTTTCACTCTGGTCAATTATCCTTTTTTGTGTAATCGGTAATCATATGATTTAATGCACAAAGGGGATCAAAATCAGCCTTTTTCCTGTAAATTATAGACCATGACAAAGTTTGAGCAGAACTGTGGGATGAATTCATTGGAATTAATCTGAATTTGTCACCGTCACTGTCACATTTGCGTAGGCACTCTAACACTCAGAAGCTGTGCTCAGTCTCTGTTAGAAGCTAAGTTTGAAGAGTCTCCCTTTGGATTTTTTGAGGTCAGGTTTACCCCCCTCAGGCAGGGTATAAGATAAAGCTTTAACCAATTTGTAAAAAATAAACAGTTTTAGCATTTATTATGAATGTAAAAGGTTTCTAATCACAACAACATCAAATTAAAGCAGCTGCAGTACGTGCAGTGATTGTGATTTGTGTGTTATGGACCAGCTGCTAGCCACTGTGGCATGGATAGCTGAGTGTCCTTGCTTATCTATTGCAAAGCCTCATTTACTGTGTATGTGTGTGGTCATTGTCAATCAATTTACTTGGCTGTCTTGCTCTATATAACATAATGATTGTTACCTGTTGGTTGATTATAGCAATGTTTATTTCCCTGCTTGTTCGCAAATAATCCATTCAGTATATCTTCACTAGCTTCATTAACTTCCACATTTCCAATCACGATAAGAGGAATTACACTGAGGGAACAGAACAATACAAACAAACATACATGAAAGCACTGCACACAAAGCCCATGCCCTTATAATTTGGTTACCACTGTGTAAACTGATCATCTTATCGTGTACCAATTATGTTTTTATGAGAATGTTTTTTTTTTTCATCACTGAAATCTAGTCTAGAAAAAAGAAAGCAGTAATATATTATTTTTACTTACTTTTAAAAAATGATCTAGTATTCAGTCTGTCTGTGACATGCCTAAATTCCCCAATGTGCATGAACAAAGAAATTGAGGGATGTGTTATTTTGTTGTGACTGTGTTAGATGTGAGGTGTGTAACAGCAGTGGTGGAAAATAAAAATAAATTTGGCAACATAGACTCTTCTTCAGTGCTAGTGGTGCAGATGACGTCACGTCAGCCATAGCCTGAATAATGAGTGAATACTGTGTTCAAGATAGGTAGCAGATGATTGACAAGTGCTAGGGCAGGAACATGAGCAACAGAGGAGAGTGTGTGGGGCTACCAAATTATCTTTGCTGACTTGATGTGAAAAGTTCCTTTAGCTCTAATATCACATAATAACTCAGCAAGTTGAAATTTCGCCAGTTGAACTTCTTGAAGGTGGTTGAAAAGAGCACTGTGTTCAGTGTTGCTCCATGTGCTGCAAGTTGTTGGGTTTTCGGTGTGTATTAACAGCATATCATGTGTAGTAATTTTCCATAATCGTGTTTGGAGCACAACTGCCAAAAATTAATTCACTGAGAGCTGAAAGGAACTGAAATACTCTGACACATTAACTTGGTCTATTAACATAATTTGAGTGAATATGGGCATAATTCTCTAAATTACTATGGTACCACAGTGGTGCATGTGTGTCACCACTGTGTTAACATGAATGTCTTCAGTTGGTTCATTGGGATCCCCAATAACTGTGCATGTTCATGCGCAGTTAATTCCTGAGGTTCGACCAAATCCAACAAAATAGGCACTAATTAGAATGAACACTTAAAGTCAGTTAAGACAAGACTGTATTCTGGTTAAATTTAGAATTATTATATCTTTTATTTGTTTGATCTCACTGAGCAATAGTTAGTCTAAAACAAGGTCTTAATCCCAACCAGTAGGCTTTCTAGTTCCACTAATACGATTTGAGACCATTTACAGTCAAGAGTGACACCCAAGAGTTGTCTTGAACTTATGTCACCAAATAAGACATTAAACTGTAACACAACAGTCTAATCTCTTATTTAGTAACTTTTTACTTAACAAATACATTTTGTAATTTACTGATCAATACCTGAGTGAGTTTAGTTAAAGGTTTAGATATTTATAAAGATAAATTACAGCCATCAGCTCGTTTAATAATATACACATATAATAATGTAGACATTACAAAGGCCTTATAGTAGATTGAGTGAGATAGGCCAGGGACCAAGATAGGTTCCTTGGGGTATTCACCTGAAAAGTGTTTTTTGGTCTGAGAAATGTCTTTTGAATAAAATGGTTCTCTTGAGACCTTTTTTTTCCCCCCCACAATGTATGTTCATTACACAGCTCCTGTTATAATCTAGTAGTCAGTTTCATTAAGCCAGCGGCGAGTAATTTATGTAGCCTATACCAGGATTGTACCTGATTTACAATAGGCTTCATCGGAGCAGGCAGCTGTTATGGTCACTGTGCTCATCATAACCACTATCATAATTGTCATAGATGTTATCATTGGGAAATGACCGGCCACACAAAAACTACAGGCAATCTTCACACTGATATAGATACATATTTGCAGAGGAGGTTGCTGGAAGGATGCCTCAAGGCAAGATGGAAATTGCCACAAAAAATACATGGAAAAGGAAAGCCTCAATACGAAGTCAAAAGTTTTAAAGGACTAACTATAGATAGTGAGGTTTGGCCACTAATCACTTGCATGGATGCAAGTGATTAGAGCAAGAGCAACTTACACGTTTATTGGGTAGAGAATCTAAATTAACACAACATATTTCATGGTCAGTAACATGCAGCTCAACAGAGCAAATACAGTCAATATATAAATCAAGCGTAAAAACAAGGTCCAAGGTATGGAAAGATATTCTCATCAGTAAAAATGGGTCAGAGATTGGCCTTTTCAATTAATTTTGACTACAGGCAACATTCTGTCAAAATTTACCAATTAACAGAATCAGAAATGACAGCAAGTTTCCTTGGGCTGATTTCCTTTGCATCCCCTAATGTCAACAAAATAGCCGTCATCAGTGTCAGGTCTGCTAAAGAATGTTTAGTTGAAACCATTTGATTGGCTCTAGGCACAATTTTTTGATGAGATGTTAGGTGAGGTGCACTGTTGTCGCTCCAGCAAATGTAAAACACCAATTAGCCATGTTTAATGATGGATAGTTGTTTTTGAGCACAAAAGTCCAGTGGCATGTTCCCCCTGAAATATAAAGCTGTCTGTCAGAGCACACGGGAATGAGATACTGAAAGCAATGGGAGGACAGACTAACAAGGGCTAATTACATAGCTGACACCTCCTGCCTTCAAACATCCTTTTGCAAGGGATGTTTTCGCATTTTCATAATGATTTCGCAATTATGGCTTTGTTTAGGTGCGCGTTGCTGTGTCAGCATGTGTTTATTTATTATTTTTAGGACATTACTATATGAGATGGACAGCAATGATTTAACTCTTGTACTGAGCAAAGCCACAATTTTGGCAGTTTGTGGCATTCCTATGGTAATACCTATGCTTATGGCCATGCCATCCATTCCTTTAAATTTCTGAAGATAAGCAGGATCAGTCCTCATTAGTACTTGGATGGGAGACCACCTGAGAATACCAGGTGCTGTATGATTTACAGCACGTTGGCCCAGTGGTAAGCCAAGGTCCTGGGTTCAATTCCCACCTGGGGGAGGGTGTTTCTGTTCGGAGTTTATATGTTCTCCCCTGTGTTTGTGTGGGGGTACTCCGGTTTTGCCCACCATTAAAAACATTTAGATTAATTTCTCCAGTCAGTTCCCTTGAACTGGCCTAGCTTTTGAATAACTCCCCAGGCATGGCACTAGCGTGCAATCCTCCTAATTAGGATGGGTTAAATGCAATGCAAATTTTGCATGCATTGTACTGTGCCCAATTGTATATGTGACTATAAAGTTGATTTGATTTGAATACAGAGAACAGTGCTTGTCAGTGCTATCAATCCTGTGTGTGAAGACCTACTAGAAAGACAGATGGCTTAAATAAATCAAATATGATGCAGGAGCATGCCTCTTGTCTTTCAAAATGCTTCATGCATTCTACAGCAGCCCAATCAAAATGCCTCTCACAGCACGCCAGCAGCTCTTCCAATGTAGTCCTGTTTTCAGAAAATTAAATGCTGTGATTATTATTTATCTTTTTAAACTTCACAAACACAATTTAACTAAGCAGTCACAATTATGTTATGGATGGTTATTCCAGGCGGGACAGCCTCTCGAGGCAATGCAAATAAGAGGAGGGCAGAGAGTGAAGCTGGAGTATTTAATATAAAACATGTATAATTGATAACAGCTGTGAAATATAGTGTAGATTCGAAGGGTGAAAGCTTATAATAATTTTACTCTTAAAAGAAGCTCAGAGATGGTCTCCAATAGGGTTTGTTTTGAGTGTTTTACAAATTCAGGCTTTAAAATAACTATTAGTATTAGTTTAAGTTATGTAAACACTGTCAAAAGCATTGTAGATCATCACTAGAAGGAGCACTGAGGTGAAATAAAAGCTGAAAAAATTGCCAATACCAGTCAGGTATCACATTACTTCACTACTAATCTCTTTTCATCAGCAGATAAATAAAAGGCAGTGAGAAGGTAATTAAATCGGGAAAGCCACATAAGTGGGTCTTGTCAAAATTGGGTGTCTCTGTGACAACATGGCTTGACAGGCCATCAGGTTTGAAGGCTTTGAGTTTTGGTCATGCCGCATCTGTTATTTGGATCAAGGTTGACTTCCATGGATTAGCATCTGTCAGCTTTATTTACAGCGACACCACTAGGGTTCAGAGCGCAGATTACTGCCAAGGATGCTGATGGCCACTTGTGACTGGCTGTGGCACATTGTGTTCCTGTCTTATCTGACTTAGCTGAAGTTGCCTCTTTACAAGAATGAGCCAGATCCCTCTGCAAATGAACAACCACAGAGGGCCTTCATACATCAGTGGTTCTTCGACCGCAAGTCCCATAATGCTCCACTGAAATAGACAGTTTGTTATAGTCTCTCTGCTTTTGTTTTGCCTATTGTATTTAAAGAACACAGCAAACTAGAGTTTGGAGATGAGACATTTCTCTAAACCAGCAAAAACCTTTAAAGAGTATACCGTAATTTACTCTGATCAAGGCCTCACATTATCCTCATTGAATGCTGCCAAAGATTAATGCATATTGTGATGGAAATCATGTTCTGGCTTACTGTTACATAGGAGAAAACTAGAGCAGGTACTGTAAATAGAGCAACCTGTCCAAGGGCAACATACTGTAGCTATGCTTTTTATCACTATAGTCTGAATCACTGGAGAAAGACAGAGTACAGGGGGATGGGCAGCGAAAAACAGAAACAATGAAGTGGAACAAATCCAACAGGCACACGCTTTATCTCGTTCCCTTCGCCTTCCCTGCCTTTTTTCCATTTTTGCTATCTTTCTCTATCTTAATGAGCACCGTAGCTTTCTATCGAGGGATGGTGCCAGTGTGATACATCACAGACAGGACACATACAGGGGAATGAGGACAGGACAGTAGCAGGGTGACAGTGACGATGCTGGCAGAGCGATTAGGAGTGCTTAGACAGGCATGCTGATTCACAGAGTGTGAGCAAAAGAGCACCATCATGCTCAGGGAAATGGCAAGAGGCACACATCATCTCCTCAAGATGAAAATGTACTAAGGACTTCATTTTGTGTAACTTGTAAAAGTTCCAAGTCTGAGTTAAGTTGAGTTTGAGTCAAGATCAAAAAGGGATGAGCCCAAGTTATGACAAGTAGCAGAGACAATTTAGTTGTATTGAAACCTGAGATCTAAATAGTTTCAGTGTTTTTAAATGCAGAAGTAACAATTAAAACATTTAAGATCTGCATGTTACACTATGTGCAGAATTCTTTATTGGCATCTTCTAATGGTAGTATCAAAAATAGACACTGCAATGCATGCTGCTACCCCCTTCCCTCCACAAATCCAATCCAGGGAAACCGAGATGAATGGTCCGCAAGCAACAGATCGACTGCAACACTAAAATTATTTATTTATTAAGTATTATTAAATTATTAAGTGTTGGAAAGAAATTCACAATTGTGAAAAACAATGCATCTAGGGTTCTTAAAAGAACTCAAACCCCTGCTCGATCTGCAGACCAGGTGTTGCTCTCGGTCCCCAGGGCAAGGCTTGAGACTGAGGGTAGTAGGGCATTGGTCCTAAGGGCTCCAATTTTGGATTAACCTTCACTTGGGAATCTGACAAGCTACCTCAGTGTCCTCTTTTAAAACACTAATTTTTATAAAATCAATTTGAATTAATTCAGTTATTTTTGCTTAAAGAGTTTTATTCAATGTCTTATCTATTTCTTGACTGCATTTAACTTATTTTAATTTGCTGCACTTTCAATTTGTATTTCCTGTTTTTATGTCTGTGAAACACTTTGTAAACTTGTTTTTGAAAATTGCTCTATAAATAAAGTTGTTGTTTTTTTTTTCCAGTCAACTTCCAGTAGTGGATGATTAAAAAAGAATGCTCTTGGGACAGGACTCTACTACCCACTACAGCCTGGGTGTGTGTAATAACACATGACTTTTGTCTGATCCTGAACTACTGGATACTTTCTGTGTGCTCAACAACGTTAGAAAAGCAGTTCAACCTTTAAGTTTGCCAGACCAAGAGTGACATTAACAGGCGTATGCACTTCCCACTAAGCAAACTTCAGTCAAAGGGTTAGTTACAATTGCTCATTGGCCTGAGTTAAAATGTCTGGTCATAAAGTCAGTCTACACTGAGAGCCGGTGGCACAATCAAAACCACTCATTGTACAAAGTCTGAGAGCTCACTTGCATAACATGGTCTCATTATTCAAAGGCAGTGTTGCATCACATTAATCGAAGGTGACCTTTCCATTTGTTTGCAGCAGACGCTATTTTATTTTTATTCCTCTTAGTCATGCTTTCTTGAACTCTTCAACCTTCAACAGATCAAAACTGAAGTATGTACATTTCTGTAACACTTATCCATTCCTTTCATATGCATTTCCATACTGGTCAATGCAAAACTATACACTTGTTCTG
This sequence comes from Micropterus salmoides, assembly GCF_014851395.1. Classification (NCBI taxonomy): domain Eukaryota; kingdom Metazoa; phylum Chordata; class Actinopteri; order Centrarchiformes; family Centrarchidae; genus Micropterus; species Micropterus salmoides. Next base: position 9,512 of record NW_024042276.1, read on the forward strand.
TGGTGGCAGCATAGAGTAGGGTTTATTGAACAAAGCCTGGAAGAGGAAGCCCCGCAGCAGCACCAGCAGGTCTCTGCTTGAGGAGATTACTGAGCCACTACATAAATACAACAGCTCAGAGGGGAGCGCATCCATGTCTTCGGTCTATGTAAAATCAGTAATGAGTCAGGAAACTGCCAGGAGAGAGAGAGAGCAGGCCAGCTTATTGCCATGCATAGTATGAAGAAGCAGGGACAGCAGGGGAGTCCCAGAGTCAATATAGAAAAGGAAACAGGCTATTGGCATTCTAATGGCAGTGTACATGTCTTGGAAGATGCTCTTAGCTGAAAGTAACAATGGGGTAAGACACCATACTGCCACATATAATGACCGCATTATCTTTGGATCCTTTCCTTGGATTTATCTGAATCATTGCCTGCAATGCAGCAGGTCTGTTGAAGAGGAGCTGTGGAGAAAGGCATGCACTGTATCATGCAAGAACAATCATCGATATTCTATTTTTGCCCACATGAGACACAGTTTAGATAATCAAAAATGGGCATCTTTTTACGAGGGAAGAAATGGAAATGTCAATACTCTTATTCAAGCTCAAAGGATTTCTCCATGCTGTGTTAGATCACTTCACATATTTACATTATTCCTTCTATAGCATTAGCCCTGCACACATACGCAGGCTGTCTGTTGCTGGCAATGTCCTGCAGCATTTCACCAGAGGAATGGCTAGCTTGCCAGATGTTGCTTAATTTGTCTGTCTGTTTATTATAGCTTGTTTTAGGGCTGCTGCTGCCCAGTGCCCAGTGAAAAGTGTCTGTCATGTATCAGCTAACAGAGCCACCTGGGACGATCTCCATCAGGAAAATGTAAAAGAGGCAATGTCTTACAAGCTGTGATGTGTTTTCTGATCTGCATTAGAGTTTAGCTAACATGGATGTTTTATGGCAGATAATGATAATGGTATTTTTAGATCAAGGTTGCTGATAAAAGCAGGTATTTGTGCTGATTCTGGAAACACAACTGACGTTACTTAAACTATAATAAGACACTAAAACTCTCCACTGAGATTCAGACTAATGAAATTGTACTAGGTGGGATAGCAGCTCATACCACAGCTTCGACTCTTGAGAAGCAATTATGATTAGAAATATGGAAATCTGCTAATTAAAGCCAAATCAACAGAGGATACATGGTGCTGGGTTTTTCAGTCGTGGGTAAATTATTTGGATGAAATAAAACGTTTAATGTGAAGTGAGAGGCGAGAGAGCAAGCGTTGGAGTAGGTAGCTTGACAGTGTTTGTCAAGTCAAGCTACTGCAGGGTCTCTCTGTATGACAGGAGAAAATTGACTCGTCTCCTTTACCTTCCCAGTTTGCTTGAGGACTTTTTTCATTTATTACTGGCTGAGCTCCAGTGTTATTGCATCCCAGAAGGCTTGTGATATTTTCCAGACAGTGTGGCTTCTGAACTGTCAACTATGCGTAAGATCTTTCCATTGACCTGCATCTGTTCAAAATACGTTGACTTGGCTCTTGTAGACTATTTTAATCTATACTCAGAAGAAGGCGAAAACATGCTTCCAGTAACTTTATCTTTAGAATGTGTATCTAAAAGATTTGTGAGTTGATTGTGGCAGCTTACAGTGAATTGGAGTCGATAGCTGGGCTGCCTGGCAGAACAGTAGAGGTCGTGTGTGACACTGTCATTTTTCACAGATGGTGTGGAGGCTGCTATAGCCAAGTAGCTGGAATATCAATAGGCTAATCTCTGAACATTCTCTGAAGAGTTAAGGATAGAGGGCACCTAAAATGACATTCCTGCGATGCTGAAAATAATTTGTGGTAAATCTGTATGAATATAATTTCTATGAAGTGGCATCTAAAGGTCACAGTGAAAGAATTATGAGCCTCTTGCTGTCAAGATTCAAGACAATTCATCAGCAGAAATAAAGAGGGAGTGTGGAGCAGTCACTTGTTCTTGATTTGGTTGACCGCATTAGGACTGAAACAGAAGATGCCTAAGAGTCTGGCCAAGACCTGTATTCAAACATCCCCTCACTGTATTCTTAATCAAAAAATGTGTACACAAAAAGACATGCAAAATCTCCAGTGTTCTCCCCTCACTTTGCATACAGTGACACATGGCCACCTACAGGTTCTCCGGGGAATCTCTGGGTAGTTAACTGTTTGCAGAGCTTGTTTTTCCACCCGCTTGAATGCCATTTCCTGCTTGTTAACTCTTCGTCTTTTGCTTCAAGTTCCACTTAACACAAGCACTGCCAGAGACGTCTGGGTTTGTCACACCTGCAAAGAAGATATTTTCCCTGTAATTACACCCTCTTATGCATAATGACATTGTCTAACTTTTAATGAGAGGCCACTCTCAAGCTATTCCTTGAGCGTTTGATGCTCCATCCATTAATCACAGTCTCATATTGGAGAGGTTGTGTGCCCCCATGACCTGGGGAGTTTGCCGGGGGGGGGAAAGCTACTGGTAGGATCTCCCAAGACAAATTAGCCCTAAATGAGGGGCAAGGAAATGAGTGACCTCACACAGAATAGAGAAACCAGGAAACTCCAACCTGGCAGTAGGACTAGGTCGGGAGTTTGTGTGGAAGGCTGAGGAATACCAACTAGATGCAGTTGGCCTCATCTCTATGCAAAGCACATGCTCTGGAAACATATATGGATAGGGCTGGACTCCAAAGTTGCCAATAGTGAGAGGCACCAGCCAAGTGTCACAAGGCCACAAGAACCCAACTGAGATCGACTGTGTCTCAAAGCATTGCTGAAGTGTAAAGAGCTCCCACTTTGGTGAACTTGATTTCATGCCGACTTTTTGCTGATAATGTCTGCCTGCGATCTTTAGCAACAAGCGCCCAGCCAAGTGTAAAGCAGTTGTGGAAAAGGTTGCTATCTCTAAGTCCAAGGCCTGTTACTCAGCTGGATAATAGTGGATTGCCCTTTTCAGGTTGCAAGTAACTTGCTGCTTTAAGTGAAGGAGTAGGTTTATGAGAAAATGTACCAGTAGCCTATACTTATTCAGTTTGTCAGATGGTTGAATAGCTTCGAAAACCATCTCCCCTTACATCTCTCCAACATAGGAATTGGTTGTTGGGGTGGTTGGGGGACTTTGTCCAACAATGTTTTATTAAAAAAGGTTAGGTTTTATTTCTTACTCTACCATGTGCTCTTATCTGTGCTTTGTCACTCTCTGTGACCAATTTTACAACTCATTTCCAGTGTAGTCAGACAACACGTCCTACAAACCAGTTCTTTCCTAGCATAGCCTGGCCCTAAGAGTAAGATGGAGCATGAGATTGACAAGCAGATTCAGTAGAAGTAGAACCTCTGCTCTTTTTAAGTTGAAAGGAGTCAGTTGTTCTGACCTGAATGCCTCCCATGGGGGTATTCCCCGTGGTGGTAACCCCCTGGGTCTCTTCCCAGGTCGAAAATCAGGAGAATACTTACCCAGGATAACCCAGGTCTGTTGCTGGAGGGGGAGGATGTCTCACCCACTTTGTTTAGCCCACTGCCACCATCATCCAGTCCCCAAATAAATAGCTAAATAGCTGAAAATGGATAGATAAATGGCTTTGATCATTCTCTGTATAAATATTTACACTGAATCTCTACAGGCATCTGTCAAGATCTTTCTCTAACAGTCTAAATCCCCTGAGACAGTGGAAAGAGCTTGAGGAAATAAATGCAAATTTGTAATTATACTTCACCAGCTCAAGATTCGGATCGTTTTGTAGCCATGTTTCATCACAACACTGAGATGAGTGTTGGTTCGATGGTTATCGGAACCTTTTTCATTTCCTGCTAAACCTTTCTTCAAATATTTGTATGCGTTTCTGTGTCTCTGTGCATCTCAGTGCTATGTCAGTTTCCCAGTCTGAATGACAGCCCGGCTGCAGAGCAGTTTATACACACTGTTAGGCAATATTTACGTAAGCAGGAACTTAACCTCACAGTAGAGTCCAAAAAGACACAGTAGATTGTCTCAGTGAAGAAAATGCCTTCCACTGTCTGTTTACCAGCCATCATCGATGGTCATTTCAAACTTTCCCACATTATCATTTTACACCTCTCTTAACGTTTGTTAGAAAACTGACTTCGTCTTTTTTGTCTACTTTTGTTCACAATAGGGAAGCATCGAGATTTGAATATAAAGTAGTGATGTTTTCCCCCTTCTGTAAGTCCATTAACTTTAATATAACTGGGATGACTGCTGAATTGATCTGCATCCCCTGTGGAGCAGCTGTACTGCAGCAATGATAGGCTTTGCATTGCGGTCATGCTTCTGCATTCCAGTCATGCTTCTCTGCAAACAGCAAGTAAACGGAGGCCTAACCCTGCAGGAGAGGACCAGCAATGAAAATGCATGCAATAAATGAAAGCAGGGGGCAAGTGCCCTGGGTTTTATCTTGGATCAGTGCTCAGAGATGTGGAACAGGAATCTGGACACTAGGGAGGCAGCCAAATGCATTGGTTTAAGAGCAACTACACAGCTGCCACATTGGGAAACAATATGCTTGAAGCTGCATCAACAGAAAGCTGACACCTGTTGTTTGTCCCTGACAAAACTGGTGACCTGTGTAAATGGTTCTTTAGTTTCAGATAAAAGCAATTTTGTTTTAAACAAAAATTCAGCAATTGTTTCTTTCTTCAGTACAATAATTTGAGTTTACTCAGTAGTTATCTGGCCATCCTTGAGTCCACTACAAAAGACAGTGAGGACAGAGGTTTTGGAGAAAGGATGAGGTTAGCCCTTTCTGCTTCCCAGAGGGCATACACAATTTTCAGCTCTAGTGAGCCAGCTCTAGGAATACCTAAGTCTGAACACAGAACAATACTCAAACTCATTTATTCACATCCTTCCATGGCAGCAACTGACTTGTCTCACTTTTTTTCTAATACACAACAAAAAAGGCGCATTTAGGATTGCGTAATCCACTGACACACAATTAACTCAAAGCGGAGGTTTAAGGATGGTAAAGATGAACCATGATGCCATATTTTACTTCAAATATAGTGAGTATGTTAATCAATTAGTGTGATGAAATAAATGAGAAAAATCTGAATATTCATCTCTCTAAGGATGATAATGGATGTGTCACTCATGTTCTGATTGGGCGCTACTACAGTAGTACTGAGGCTTGCAGGTAAGCTCTATGATTGATAGCTATGCGGAGAGTGCCACTGCTGCTCTCCCCAGGCGATGGAAACTGCACTCATGCTCAGCGGGCTGCCAGCATTTCTACCAGTCAACACTGAAGCAAAGATGTCCTATTGCTTGCTGTATCTTGAGTGACATAAGATAAAGATATCAAGGCAAAAATCCAAATGGCAAAATTGTGAAACTATAGCTTGATGGGTGAAATAAAGTACAATTCCTTGGAAGCAGAAGTGTCTTTCCACAGTAGGTTGATGCTAACATGACTCACAATATGTGGATGGAAGCTTTAAAACAAAGTCTCGGCTCCCCTGAGACCTTTTTAAAAAACCATGGATGTCCACATTGAGCTGAAAAGGATTTGTGCATCTTTAGCTGACACTAGCCGGGGCACGACGTGTTGTGGCAGATATTTCAGGTGTGGGACGAGGCTTATGGCAGCTGGAGGTGGACAAAGAGCAGCAAGGGGAGTTAACTGCCTCCACTGTGCTATGACCATCTATAGTGATCCACTTTACTTCTCTAATCCACTTGTCTCAAGCGAGCCACAAGTGTGTCCCATTTGTATTGTTGGTGTTTTTGAATATAAATCGGTGGACTTAAACATTTTATGGGGATTAGGTCAGCTTAGCTCCATGCCTAATGCAATGATTAGGGATTTCTGGCACAGCAGATAAGTGAATGTTCACTAGTTACTCAGCAACTGTGCTCAACTGTTAAAGACCTTAAGCCGAAATGGCAAAGTCTTGGACAAGACAGCTCTCCAGCTGCAATAGTGTGTCACACATAACACTTCCAATAACTTTGGCTACACGGTGATACATCAATTTCACTTTTTTTTATACTTCAGATGGTCAGTGACCAATCTATTGTCACCATCAAGACATTATTGTACAAATCAAGTGAGTGTCTTACATACAGCTGTCATGGTTGGTACAAGCAGGGTAAAAGGAATACAAGCGATTGGGCCCAAATGCAGTGAACTGCTGCAGAGCAGATGCCGTTCAGTGATTTATTAATGAGAATAGCTTACAGGCATGTACAGATAAGTAGGTTGGCAGGTTAAGGAGTAGACAGAAACATAGCAACTAGGATAAATGGTATGTGTAGTGTAGGGTAGTGAAAACAAGTGAGCAAGTGAATGATCAGAGGGTCAGGTGAGGATGTCCATGCTAACAATTTGCAATTATCTCCAAACATAACAGATTCTATCTTGCATGATTAAACCCTAGATGTTGTTTGAACATAAATATAAAAACACATGATTAAATGTATGTGTTTTTTCTTAGTAGTTTTTAGTCAAATTGCCCTAGTTTTCTATTCACTGCAATGTCAAGAAACTTATTGGACAACACATTGATCTTTCTTTTATAACAGAAAGGTACTTTCAAAAAGCTTTTGATATACAGGGTGAATCAAGTTTGATTAGTTCTCTTACAAAAAAAAGCAGCTTTAGGAAAGGTGAAGCACTTCTCCAGCCTGATGATATTTATGTCAAACTGATAAGTGATAAGCAGCCAAGTGTGCCATAAAATCTGACCTACAGCACCTGAAAAGGCTCCAAGAGATGTGGCGCAGCTCCAGACACAGAGCAGACAAACCACATTACTCTTAATATCAAATGCTTGTGAAATGCAAAAGTGAGCAGTGTATAAATCAAAGCAAGGTCTACAAAATAGGCAAATGTTTAAGGTTAAAAGCGAGAACTAGTGGGTCACTTGGGGATCAAAAGAATTTTAAAGTGCTGTATGAAGAGAATTTTTAAGTGCAAGTTGGAAATGGACCTTTGAAGATAAAATGCCAGCACCCATTTTGTCAATAATTCCTTTTAAAGTTACTATTGAACTCTTGGTAACATAGACTGTGTGTGCGGTGTATAATTACACTTTTTCCTCTCCTTTTTAAGAATGTACAGGCTAACATTACATAGTTTAAAAAACTCTATTCGAGGTAGAGGTAAGATTGATCTTAAAATGCCCATCAACTGCAAATATAGGGGTTTGGAAACACATTCAGAAGACAGAAGAAATGAAAAGACACAAATTCAAGCCTTTAGTATTCCAAAAAACGTAGGCATTATGTGGTCAAAAATGCATCCATCAAAGTGGATAGGCAGACAAAAGAGAACAGAAAAAATAATAGCTGTGAGCACTCTGCATGAAAAAATAATAAATATGAAGTGGATAACAGTACAGACACACATGCTTTGAAAAGACAGCAAAAGCATTTTCAGACATCACATAGATTTCTACATGGAGAAATTTGGTGCCAGTCTTTTATTATTATTTGGTGCCATGGTGATCTGTTCTTGCTTGAATACTAAACTTTGTGGCATCAAGCTGAAGCTATCATTGTGATATCCTCATTTAACTTGATACCACACATCTCATTTTTCATCAGCCATTAATGTGCATTTAGATTGTGCACTTTTTATGTTTTTTTTCTAAATAATGAAGCAGGTGTCTAATGGGGAGATGTTATTTAGGCACTGATGGAAAAAATATCTGTGCCAGATATCTGTGCTTTTAATTACCAATCTAATTGGCGTACAGCCAAAATTGTCACTGTTATTTGATGAACTGCATTTAGCCAAGATAAAACTGATATAACACAGAAAAAGACACTGCTAATACGGATGGCTTAGATACACGTATAAAATTATATTTTATAATCTACCTCAGGATCACCATTAATCATCCCTTATACCATTACACCTTAAAAGATTGTATTGCTGCATCTTTTGTTGCACATTGAATATTTTTTACTGAATGTGACTGAAACCAATAATTGCATTTTAAATGTTTAAGTGTTGTTCTACATTCATTTGGTATTTTTAATTTAGATCACAGTTTTTTCTTGTGTGTTTTTACATTTAGACTTCATTCTCTTACATGTACAGTGTTTGCCTAAATACTTGAATTATAAGTTGAAGAGAAAGGTTTGAAAGTTCATTCTGAGTTGAGTAAGAAGTGTACTAAGTAGTTCCTGAGTTCCTGACCTTAATCGCATAATAGAACTGCTTTACCCATGACCCTATATCATTCAAATGTCTTCAAATCAGTAAAAAGCTAAAGCTGACATAGTCATCTTTTGCACCTCATTACAAATCTTCTCTCTTTTGTTGTCTTTTGTAGGTTCCATCTGAGTAGGAGGTGGCAACAAAAGACCAAATGCCATGGATGTATTCAATTATACCTACTGGAATGCCTCTGAAGGCAATGACACAGAAGTTGTGGAAGAGAGCGAAAGCGCCTACAAGACTGTGGAGGTGGTGTTCATTGTGTTGGTGGCCGGTTCCCTAAGTTTGGTTACAGTTATTGGAAATATCCTTGTCATGCTTTCCATTAAAGTTAATCGGAACTTACAGACTGTCAACAACTATTTTTTATTTAGCCTTGCATGTGCAGACCTAATTATTGGACTGTGCTCTATGAACTTGTACACAGTCTACATAGTAATAGGGTACTGGCCACTGGGGCCGGTGGTGTGTGACCTGTGGTTAGCCTTGGACTATGTTGTCAGCAATGCATCTGTCATGAATCTTCTCATCATAAGCTTTGACAGATATTTCTGTTGACCAAGCCGCTCAGCTACCCCGTCAAAAGGACCACCAAGATGGCAGGAATGATGATTGCTGCAGCCTGGGTCCTGTCTTTCATTCTCTGGGCACCAGCCATTCTCTTCTGGCAGTTCATTGTTGGTGGGCGGACAGTACCTGAAAAGGAGTGCTACATCCAGTTCTTCTCTAATGCCGCAGTCACTTTTGGCACTGCCATCGCCGCCTTTTACCTGCCTGTCATCATCATGATTCAGCTCTACTGGCAGATTTCCAGAGCGAGCAAGAGCCGTGTAAAGAAGGATAACCGTAAGCCATCAGCAGCCAATCCAGAGCCCCTGTCGCCTGGCCAGAGGAGGAACAAAACCAAAACCCAACATAACAACGTACCAGGGGAAGACACGGTGCGTTCCCAGAGCCTGAATGCTGATGATGGAGCCAGCATGATGGAAGTTGCAAAATGGCAAAGGACCTTCCTCGACCACTGCTGAGG
>NW_024042277.1:0-23445 GCF_014851395.1 Micropterus salmoides
GGACTTGGTTCTTAAAAAAGCTTAAAAGGTCTTAGTGAGTACATAACTTTGAGAATAATTCCGCAATGACACTTACGAGCCTACCTAACTATTAACATGTTTAAGCTTAATACAGATTTTTGCTGTTGAAAGTAAATAACAAACTCATTGTATCACGCATAATCTATACTGATAATCATTTAGATGCTTATGTGGTGTTTCTTTTGAAGCATGTGCAATTCATCGGTTTGGGTTGATTTTTTCACTTCACTTTAATTGAGGTGCAAATTGATGTTTTGTGTCTCTTTGTTATTTATCAAGAAAATTAGTACTAAAACTTTGCAAAGAGGTACAAACTAAGATTCTAAAATGGGAGACTGTATAGTTTTTACATGGCAAATTTGACTTTTTATGGATGTATGTGTTTAAGTAATTCAGATGTTTGTGAAGAAAATGGTTGCTGCAAACTTGTTGGATTGCACCTGCAAGACTTAAGATAGTTGAATAGACTGCTGAAAGTGTCTATGCTATTTCAGTGAAGGTGGTAGTAAGTGTTTTAATTTAACTTTTTTAAATCTTTGGTTCACCAATATACAGTCTATTGGATCTTGATACATGCAAAGCAGCAAATATTATATTACAGAGGGTACATAATCCTCAAGGGTGAACCACCCTTGAGGATTATTGTAGAAATTTGTAAAGTGATGCATATGAAGAATCACAATTAATCAACACCACAAGGAAGTTTTACCCTCTGTAAATATAATATTTGCTGCTTTGCATGTATCAAGTTCCAATAGACTGTATATGGTGAACCAAAGATTTAAAAAAGTTAAATTAAAACACTTAACTACCACCTTCACTGAAATAGCATTCTAACAGAAGAGAAAAGACTATTACTTATTATGTTTAAAGTTAAGCATTCATGAATGCAACATTATTTATTAAAATACTCACCTTTACATCTCACACCACGCCACATAAGAGGGGAAAAGGGTTCACTTCATCTGGCACATTTTCCAAGGCTGGTACTGCTGAGGAGCCCTCCTCAAGTTGACCGTTGTGCTGACAACAGTATTGATTATGAAATTACATTTTCATTAGCAAATTACACTTCTAATTTGGTGAAGAACTTAGAGCTACTCTAGTGCACATGAACATTGAACTCAACATGGATGGCACCAAAATGCACACCAAAGACAGTGTGGACCAAACAGTATCTAGACAAATATTTAACACTTTCAGCAGTCTATTCAACTATCTTAAGTCTTGCAGGTTGCAATCCAACAAGTTTGCAGCAACCATTTTCTTCACAAACAATCTGAATTACTTTAAACATACATCCATATAAAAAGTCAAATTGGCTTCCATGTAAAAACTATACAGTCTCCCATTTTAGAATCTTATGTTTGTACCTCTTTGCAAAGTTTTAGTACTAATTTTCTTGATAAATAACAAAGAGACATAAACATCAATTTGCACCTCAATTAAAGTGAAGTGAAAAAATCAACCCAACCGATGAATTGCACATGCTTCAAAAGAAACAACCAAATTAAGCATCTAAATGATTATCAGTATAGATTATGCGTGATACAATGAGTTTTGTTATTTACTTTCAACAGCAAAAATCTGTATTTAAGCTTAAACATGTTAATAGTTAGGTAGGCTCGTAAGTGTCATTGCGGAATTATTCTCAAAGTTATGTACTCACTAAGACCTTTTTAAGCTTTTTTTAAGAACCAAGTCCAAGTGAATAGAATTTATCAGAGGAGGAATATGTACCTGATTCTTACAGTCAATCAGACTAGTTCATGGGAAAGCACAGCAGGACGTTCAAAATATTTGCAACCCTCAGAAGAACTTAATATTAAAATGTCCAACCCTAAGACTGCAGTCAACACAACACATTTAGGGAAATGAAGCAAGTACAAGTATCAGGAGTTTGGGCTAAAGCTCTTAATGGAAATACTGAAGACACGTCTGTTAAGGATAGTGCTGAAACTGGTGACGATCAGTACATCCAGTCTTTAAAGACATCCTCTTTAGTAAGTAAATAACCTACTGCTACATTTGTGGAAAACCAGTCAAAATGTACACGTCATTTAAAAAGTTTTGTCTCTCCACATGGGAATCAAGAAAAGAAACGTTGGAATTAGCGTATAACACATGATCAACTATATGGTGGTATACTAGCCTGTACATTCTGCAGGGATGGAGAGAGTCAGGCGATTGATTCATTGCATTAGGCTAAGCAAAGCTACCGTATTTCTATTAAATTATTATGTTAAATATATTCTTAATACATGTTTTTATTTTCCACCCCAATATATTAAAACGGCACATCTCTACAGGTATGCCCCAATAGAAATGTTTAACTAGCAAGCCGCTTTTAAAGCTATTTTAATGCTAGTCAGTGTCAACATCACCAAACTTTAAATTTAAAATTAGTGTCTTCATTAGTATTTTGTTGGACAGTACAGCTGCTTGTCCCCATATAAACCTATGTCAGTTGGTCTCTCTGACTCTTGCTCTCCTGCTTTGCATTGTTTTTGTCACTCAAGCATTTGCCCTTTTCACTTTAGACTGGTATTTGGTCAGATAAGTGCCCATAACATATAACTTCACTAAAAATTGCCATCACTTTCATGATGTCCCTTTCCAGATGACTTAATACACCTCCTAGCCAGTTGCTGTAGAAAACTCTGAAGCTAATGAAAATGTAATTAACATTGCTTTGAAGTTTTAGATTTATAATATCCTGTAACTGACATAACACTTGTAGTAAAGTTGTAAATATTTATACATATGTATTGTTTTGGTTAGAATGGATAAGATTTTTTCTTTTGCACCGTGTAACAAGAACACAGACAGAGGGACAAACAGGCGAACATGAGAAGGGAAGGGCATGAACCCCATGGTAAATACACAATACAAATACAAAAGTATGTGTTTTACTATCAGTTCAGAGTCATAGTGAGCCATCAACTCAGTTTTTAGTGCCACAACAACCGGTGGTACATACTAATGTATTTGTCATGATATGTAATTCTGTTACTCAAAATGCTTCTTCACAGCAGGGGGCTTCTTTGTTGTTCTGCAATAACCTAATGTTGACATGTAAAACCACTGCTGATTGTAATTCAATCCTTCCTGCATGTGCTTCACAAAACAAGTAAATAGTATGAAGGCGGGGGCAGGATTTTTTTAAATGTGAAACTAGAAGTTTTGATGGTGCGATTTGGGCTAGCTTATCACAAGCAAAAACAGACTTCTCCCCAAAACTAGATTTTCACATGCTCTTTTCAGTGATGTAGAAACATTGTGGGGGTGAAATAATGTTTTCACGTCTCACAAAGCTTGACAAAAGCAGCTCAGAAAGCAGCTCGGAAAATGAGGACTAATGTTGCGTGTCCTGTACTAACTCTTAGTAGCAAGGGTAAAATTTGCAACATGTTAACTTACACATAGAAGATTGATCCTGATGAGTTTGCGGTATTAGTTTTACACATTTTAAATATGGGGAAGAGAGAGAGAGCATTGGCATTTGATCACTACATGGTAGGGATCACTAAATTGCTTTGCAGTTGTAGATTTACTACATAACAAATGTAATGAAAATTACGAGTTAACCCTAGAGTTTGGGTTATCGATGGCAATCTGTTTTCCTCTTTTGTAGTGTCTCTGAAAAATGCTATGGAAGGGGACACTAGAAAAAAAAATAGAAACAGCATGGTCTCAAAAAAGAGGTCGCAGCAGTGATGAGACTTTTTACTAAACCTTATTGTCAAGGGCAAACTAGCCACTATGGCTGAATGCAAGACCTGCAATGAAACAGTGTAAGACTGCTGAACATCCTGTTCTGGCTAGTCAAGAACCCCGTGGTAAATCTGGGCATTACATAAAAATAAAAAGCCATATGATAGATATTGTTACAGACTTTTGTTGTTGAAGCTGCTGGTTCCTGTTGAGCTTTGGAACGTGCAATAAGTGTTATTAGCACAGATCACGGTTGAGCCAAAATAAAGAAGCTGATTTTTATTCTTTTACCTGTAGGAGATTTATTATAACCTTCTGTTTTATTTTCAACAGAAAACTACTGTCCTGTTATGTCAACAAAGTAGCTAACTAGCATTTGAATACTTCATCCCCAAGGGAAGGGTTCTGGATTTCATGACCTCTGTAATAGTCTAATAAACCCTAATTAGCAAAAGGCAGCTGGTTCTCAGTAGAAGGATCAAACTTTAGCTCTTGAAGTTTCCAGTTGATGAAGTTGTAAACTATATTTTTTTTATAATTCTAGCTTTTTTTACTAAAGGGAAAGAGGAGGCCTATTAGCATGACTAGTGACTTAGTTATGAGTAAGGCTTCAGTTTAGAATGAGGGACATAGTCTATATGTTACTGAAAGACTACATTTAGAGTTATTTGGACGCTGTTAACACTTGTAGTTTTTTTTTTTTGCTACATAAGAATTGTCCTTATTTTGTAAGTGTAACTAAAAATTAAATATTTAGTTTAGATTACAATATTCTCTTAATAGAAATACCCCATTCTTTTATTCATCCATGCTGGAGTGTCGCTCCATGCTAGCTAAGAAGGAACTAAGAGGGAACTCCGTGTCATTACATGCCAGCCAACAATGGACGTTTCTGTAATGCAGTCAATAAATAAATGCAATCCTATAAAATTTAGATTGAAGAAACAAGTACATTGCAAAATTGATAGAAATCTTGTCTATAACTGGTCAATTTCATTTCACAATATTTGGGGACAGAATTATCCAAAGGTTTAGTAAAAGTTGATAAACCTGTTTTAGTGATTACTTAAAAAATAGGATCATGCTGCTGAGCATTTTAGTCCTAATTTATAATTATGAAGAGCAAATACAAAATAAGATAAAGATGAAGGCCCTTTAAAAAGGCCTACTTCACCAAATGACCAAGCACCACAGACAAACCTGAAGAGAAAGTTTAAATGACTGCACTAGTGTAATAAGACATTTTATATAATTGAACCCTGGATAAAGTACCTTTTGCTGCTAATACTGCAATCCTTGATATTTGTGCATGCATCCAAGTTATTTCTGAATAACAGGTAAAACTGTAAATTCTCAATAAAGTGGCCCTGAATATTTTTGGATCACAGAGAAATGTTTAAATATTACTAACACTGATGTTAAAATTTCCATTTTTGAAAGAAACAAGAAGTCTTTAAGAGATACAAACACTCATTAGCTGAAAAAAATTAACCGCATGGAGGTCCCCTCTTTGGTAGGTAGATACTGCTCAAGGATCCAAGTGCCCTCTTGGCAATTTCTTGAAGACAATGTTCTTTTTATTTTCACAGACCCCATCATTGGCCTATGGTAACCCCTCCTAGTCTCTTATCATTGGCTCACGGTAACTCTGCCCACCCTCTTATTTTGTATGTGACAGCATGTGGGAAATAACTGGTGAGGGGTTGGGGGCCGTTACTTCTGGTACAACCAGATTATTAGATAGTCTGCAGTTCCAAACTCTTGTCTCCGGCTGATAAAAATAGGTTCCTGTTTCGAAAACGAACTCTGTCTGATAAACCCAGACCGTTTTTAACAACCGGAGTCTGGGGTTATAGATAACTCTATTCCATAACTGGTCTACAAGATTACCTGAAGATGCTAATGACAGTTAAAACACACAACTTGATGTGGCTCATTGAGAAAACAGAGGGAGGGGAGGGATGGAAGGTGCGGGGGGTGGAGCACATTCCTCAATTCACCCCACAGCCTATGCTACACCAGAAAGAGAGAGGACAGAGAAGAGGAGACACAGACTCTAGAAGGATTAAAGTTTTAAGACTCACAAGTTTAAGACTAGGCTACAGCTTTGGAGTGATAATGATGGCAAGTTTGTAAGATAAAGCACTAGCAAAGATTTTACAAAGTTTAATTTTGGACTCTCTCTTATTTTGGTGCATGCTGTTGAAGGTAATTTAAAATGCTGTTTAATTTTAACTCACTGTTATACTATTTTAATGTAATTATTTCATTTATTCTTTAGTTCTTTAATGATGGTAAGTTTGTCACACAAAGCTTTAGCAAAGATTTTACTTTAGTTTAACTTCAGTTTAATTTTGGAGCTCACTCTTATTTTACTGCATGCTGTTGAAGGTAATTTAAAATGCTGTTTAATTTTAACTCACTGTTATACTATTTTACTGTAATTATTTCATTTATTCTTTAGTTCTTTAATGATGGTAAGTTTGTCACACAAAGCTTTAGCAAAGATTTTGAAGTTAATTAAAAATCTGTTTAATTTGAACTCACTGTTATACTATTTTACTGTAATTATTTCATTTTATTCTTTAGTTCTTTAATGATGGTAAGTTTGTCACACAAGCTTTAGCAAAGATTTTACAAAGTTTAATTTTGGAACTCACTCTTATTTTGCTGCATGCTGTTGAAGGTAATTTATAATGCTGTTTAATTTTTACTCACCGTTATACCATTTTACTGCTTTACTGTCATTATTTCAATTTATTCTTCACTTGTTAATAATAAAGACTGACTTGATTCCAAAGAAACCTCCTACTGATCCTTTGCTGGCCCTGGAGATTCCTCCTTTACTTATAACTCACTGCTATACTTTTTTAATGATAAATTTATTGTCACAAACACCTCCTAGTTAATTCATTCAAGTTGTATTACTTAATAAAGTCTTTAAATCAATGAAAAACACACAATGGAAGGATGTACGCAACCCTCTTATCAGTTACATACAGACATATTTCCGGCTGGGGTGGGACAGGATGAACCCCCTCTTATCAGTTACATACAGCCATATTTCCGGTTGGGGTGGGACAGGATGAACCCCCTCTTATCAGTTACATACAGCCATATTTCCGGTTGGGGCGGGACAGGATGCACCCCTCTTATCAGTTACATACAGACATCCGGTGTGGGGGCGGGACCGGAAATAGCTGTCAAAAATGAGTTTGATGGAATGTATTTGATACTTCTCTCTCAATATATACGAATAATCAAAGAATAGAGAAAAATAATACAACTATTTGCATAGACGGAACAATGTGGCAGATATTTACATGTGCATTTCTCCGGTTTGTGTTGGGCAGACGTATTGCAATGGAAGAGAATATTGTGAACTTAAATATATAAATTGACACAATATAAAAATATAGAGCAACAAAGATTAACAATTAACAACAAAAATGTGCCAGGTTTGTGCATGATATGCAATGACTGACTGCTGACTGTTCTAGCTGCACCAGATGGTCAATCTCCCACCCGTAGGCGGACTCATCCCCACCAGAGATAAGCTCAATGAGGGTGGTGTCATCCGCAAACTTCAGGAGCTTAACAGACTGGTGACTGGTGGTGCAGCTGTTGGTGTACAGGGAGAAGAGCAGAAGGGAAAGAATGCAGCCTTGAGGGGAACCGGTTGTAATGGTCCTGGAATCAGAGACATGTTTTCCCAGCTTCACATGCTGCTTCCTGTCCGTCAGGAAGTCTGTGATCCACCTGCAGATGGAGTCAGGCACATTCAGCTGAGATAGCTTGTGTTGAAAGCAGAGCTGAAATCCACAAACAGGTTCCTGGTGAAGTTTCCTGGGGAGCCCGGGTGCTGGGGGATGAAGTGAATGGCCATGTTTACTGCATTATCTACAGACCTGATGGCTTTGTATGCAAACTGCAGGGGGTACAGGAGGGGGTCAGTGATAGATTTAAGTTGGGACAACACAAGGTGCGTCGGTGACGACACTATGGGTACGAGATACCCACTTAGGCCGCGCCGAAACCCCGCCTGCCCCCAGCGTGCAGAACCTGACGGCACGACTAGGAGGAGAGCGCACGGGTGCCGGGTGCAGAAGGAAGGTCCAGACTGTAGAACCGGATGAAAGTGTGAGGGGTGGCCCAGCCAGCCGCATCACACAAATCCTGGAGCGACGCCCCTGCAAGGAGGGCCCTTGAAGCCACCATGCCTCACATGAGGAATAGTCAGATGAGCTGAGAAGGGCTTGCCCCAGGACTTGCACAACTCATCATGCAAGTCCGGAAAAAAAGGCAGAGAACGGCGCGGAGGCGGCGCACGGCGCTGCAGAAAGCGCTCATCCAATTTGCTCATAGCATGTGTCTCTGGTACATCCTGCGGCCAATCGAGCTGGAGCTTGCTCACTGCCCGCGTCACCACCTCCAGGAGTTCGTCATAGCTGGGCGCCAACTGATGACGCTCCGCTTTTCTCTCCCGGAAGTCTTCCTCCTCCATGATGCTAAGCACGTCCAGCTCCTCAGAGCCGGACAGCTGCAGCCTCTCCTTGCTCATACTTCGAGCAGGAGAAGCCGCGAAGCGGGGTCCCGAACGAGACAGAGGGGAGTCGGAGTCAGCAGACGAGACACGGGATGCCTCGGCAATCCCGATGCCATCAGAGATGTCGCGCTGGGAGCCACATGACCGAAGCCGCTGCGCCGCCTCAGTGACCGCCGGGCCCGATCCACAGGGAGAGCGCATCCTGCCGTCTTGGGAGAAGAGAGCCGCACGGGACCTCAGCACCCTCAGGGGCAGGGCCTTGCAATGGCCGCAAGCAGCCCCCTCAAGAGCTGCCTGGGCATGCGGCATCCCCAGGCAGGAAACACACAGGATATGAGTTACATCACGCCCGCCGTGATGTAACATGGGCACGGGAAAACACATCGCCTGAATTGCTCACCAGCCATCTCTCTGTCTGCCATCCTTCCAGGTAAGAGATCGGATTTACTGTAGTCTTTCTTCAGCATGCCAGAGTGCCTACTGAATAGAAAAAGGCTAATGTGTCCCGTGTGCCGGCGTGCTTATATACCCCTCTGGTTACGCCGTCACACGCTACCGTTCTAGCAACACCAATAGGATTGGAGTAGTTTCATTCATGTTCAGCCCTGCCACGCCCAGAGGCGTTCCCATAGTGTCGTCACCGACGCAGTTCAAGTTCCCTCGAAGGGGAACTGCATGAGGCAGGTCAGCACTCATAGAAAGAGTTAGAGGAATCAGCAATGAGTAGATATCTACTGAGGATAGGAACATACACATAGCACATCAGGTGACAAATACATTAACACATACACACACTAGGCTGCATTAGATAGAACAATACATACGCACAAGACAGGATAGTGTTTAGGGCAAGTGATGATGAATTAGCAGGAACAATTTTAATGAATAGAAAAACATACATGAATACTACTTGCATTAAAACATGATTTTAAAGAACATTTGTAAATTAGGAAACATGGACAAGAGTATGAGTTAGATGTAGAAAGCATTAAATCAGCACAGCACCTAATATTTTAAGCCTGAAGTAGGAGCTAGGATGCCACATACAAATAATATCTGTTAAAGTAGCTATAGAAGGGATTGGAATTAATTGGCCATTAATTTTGTTTTAGGTTAAAAAACATTCATCTAATGTAACTGTTTTTTGTAATTTCTCAACTATTGGTTCACTGTCTCCTGAGTTAGTTATTAGTTTGTATAAACATTCCTTTGAGAGTTTGCTTCAATAAAATAATTCCTTAGGACTGAAGATAAAGTAAGCTATTTTTTTGATTTAATGTTTCATTCTAGTTCCTTGATTGTGTAGTTATATGATTAACTGTCTTTTTACTTTTCGAGCTGTGAAGGCCTTTCAACTTCCAAAGGGTCCAAGAGTGCAAGTGTTTGCTCGCAGTGAGTGCGATAGCTGTCCCGGGAGACACACAGCAGAGGAAATTAAGGGGCGAAAAGCACAAGAAAAGCACAGAAATGAGCAGTGATGCAGGAGGCGCTCCACAAAGAGGCGTGCCAACCTGCTGCACCACAGGCCCAACCTCCACATCCACTGATCCTCCACTGATGTCAGCGTCTTTCTAGTGCACTAAAGTTGTACAGTCGACTCATAAAGAGGACAAATACCACCTAAAAGACTGTGAAACTGAAAAGCACAAAGATTAAAAGGTTAAGAAGGCTTCAGAGCAAAAATGAGCTCCAGCCATAATGCTCTCACATGTGACCGAGTGCTGACAGATACTTCACCAGGGAAGTGCTCTTCTCGATCAACATTACAAATGGTCAGAATGTCAGGGGCCTTGAAAACTGCAACATATGCTGAAAAAGAACAGTTATGACGTTGAAAGAGTTTGGGAGTAGGAGCGTTGATAATTTGTAGGAGAAGAAAAAAGAATAAGGGACTGATGTTAAATCCAAATTAAAGACAAACAAAGAATAGGTGATTCCAGAGTTTAAAACATAGGATATGTCATTAATAATTGATTAATTAACACAAGTAATCTGCACTCTGCGCATGCGTTGGCGTCTGTAGCCACCTGTCGGAAGCTCCGTCTTAAACCGGACTCTTATCCAGTTACATTTGTTATATCCTTTTTATTTAACTTGAGTTTTTAACTTAAGTTTTACGTGGGTTAAGGATTTTAGTCATACGACATGGATTTTAAGCTAAATGACCGTAAAAACGCGATCAACGATACTGATCGCAACAAAGCTCCGGTGACTATGCTAGCCGAGATAACTCTGCCCCATGAGGACTGCACACTCCTTAAGAAAGCGAACAAGAATATTGCTGACCTTATGGAAGACATCCGACGACTTTCAGAGGAACTCAAAGAGAAAGATTCCCTGCTGACTGGCTTTATGGATGTGGCTTCAGTACAAGCCAAACAGATTGTTTCTCTTAGCGCAACCGCTAACATCCAGGACACCGTGTTTTGGGACCCCTCTAGCCTTCCGAGGCTTTCCTCCTGCTCGACTCTGAAGCATCAGTCAACCTGGGCTGAAGTGGTGGTCCGTGGCTGCAAGAGAGGCTCGGATGGGGCTGCCTCTCCTCCATCCATCGGCCTCTCCAACCGCTATGCACCCTTGTCTAAAGACACTCCGGTCCATCCAGCTGATGCACCTGCGGCTTCGAGTCTCCCTGATATGGATCTCTTTTGGTGCACAGTGCCTGCCGACACTGTTGCATCTCCTCCACCGGCTACATCTCCTGCACTGGGCTGCCGGTCTGCCGCCGGGCCTGATCAGCGGCCGTCATCCATTAACACATAACCGTGTCCATACACTGGACTTGGTTTTTACCCTGGGTGTCAGCATTTCCTCTGTGGAATTAGTGGACATGACCATATCTGACCACAGATGTATTGTTTTTAGCTGCGATTCGCCTGTTACTCATGCCGCCTCACCAAGCCCTGTGTGTTCTCGCTTCTTTAATGAACAAAGTGTTTCAAAGTTTTGTGCATTCTTTCAGAGCCAAAGCCAACACCTGTCTGATTCCAACACCAACAATCTGGTCGATCACTTCAATCATATCTGCTTGTCGT
This sequence comes from Micropterus salmoides, assembly GCF_014851395.1. Classification (NCBI taxonomy): domain Eukaryota; kingdom Metazoa; phylum Chordata; class Actinopteri; order Centrarchiformes; family Centrarchidae; genus Micropterus; species Micropterus salmoides. Next base: position 11,317 of record NW_024042277.1, read on the forward strand.
TACTAAATATTACTGCTCCTCTAAAGGTTAGACCTATGTCTAAAGCTAGTAAGCAACCCTGGATAAATGACAGCATTCGCAGCCTAAAAAGGGAATGCAGGAAAGCAGAGCGCAGATGGAAAAAATCCAGTCTCCAAGTCCATTACCTCAGTCTGAAGGATTTATCAATTAAATACAATAACTTGGTTAAGGATGCGAGAACACACTATTTTTCTCATTACTACACATAAACACAATCCCAGGTTTCTGTTTAAGACTGTGGATCAGCTGGTAAACCCAACCCCTCCTTGTGCCTCAGCTGGAAGTAACGATGATCATCACCAGCAACAAGAGAGTTTTAACCAGTTTTATCCCATCGACTTGTCTGAGCTTTTAAAAACAGTATCACAAATGAGAGTGTCCTCCAGCCCACTTGATGTAATACCTACAAAGTTTTTACTGAAAGTAATAGATTCTGTTGGGCCCCATTTGATCTCTGTTTTCAACAGCTCCCTATCTACTGGTTGTGTCCCTGATTATTTTAAAACGGTTTGCGTGAACCCACTTTTAAAGAAACCTGGTTTAGATCCCTCCCTCCCACATAATTTTAGACCAATTTCAAAACTGCCTTTTATTGCAAAGATTCTAGAAAGAATTGTGTCCAAACAGCTGCTCACTGTACTGGAAAATAACAAATTATTTGAAAAGTTTCAGTCTGGTTTTAGGAAGTACCACAGCACTGAGACTGCCCTGCTTAAAGTCACCAATGACCTTTTAATGTCTGCTGATGAAGGCATGTGCTCAGTCCTTGTACTCCTGGACCTTAGCGCTGCTTTTGACACCATTGATCACAACATCATGTTAGACAGACTGAGGCACTGGGTGGGGATCTCTGGTACTGCCCTAGAATGGTTTTCATCCTACCTCTCAATAGGAAGTTTTGTGTGTCTGTAAACAACTATGTCTCCTCGTTCTGTCCAGTTAAATATGGTGTGCCTCTGGGGTTGGTCTTAGGACCCATTTTGTTTTCCTTGTATCTGCTTCCCCTTGAACATATTATCCATAAACATGGCATTTCTTTTCATATTTATGCTGATGACACACAAATATACTTGCCCGTCAGATCCACAGACCCTGGAATGCTGAGTTCCCCGAGGGAACGACTGCGTCGGTTACGACACTATGGGAACGCCTCTAGGCGAAGCAGGTCTGAACGTGAATGAAATCACTCCAATCCTATTGGCCTGTTGCTAGAACGGTAAGGTGTGACGGAATAACCGGAGGAGTATAAAGCACACCTGTACACACTCATCATTAGCTTTTTTTTATTCAGCAGGCGCTCTGTATGTTGTTTGAAGAAAGCTCCAGTCCTACAAGCAGTATGTCTTACCTGAAGAAAAGTCTACCAGCACGTCCGGCAACCAGATGTACAGAAGGTGTGTTTTTTTCTTGCCCTCGGTACATCACGGATGGAGATTCTCATGAGATGTGTGTCTCATGTTTGGGGATGGAGCACGCACGGGCAGCTCTCGAGGGGGCTGCCTGCGCCCGTTGCGAAGCCCTTTCCGTGCGGGTACTGAGGTACAGCATGGCTCTCTTTCCGAGGATGGCCGGATGTGTTTTCCCCGTGGCGCGGGCCCTGCGGCCGCTGAGGCGGCCCGGCGGCTTCACTCATGGGTTCACAGCGTGATCTGTCGGAGGATTTCGGGACGGCTGAGGCTTTTTCCCGACCGTCATCCGCTGGCTCCGACGCTTCCTTTCCTCGTTCGGGAGCCGGTTTTCGACTTCTCCCGCTCGCGGTTTTGGATCCGGAGACACTGCAGCAATCCGACTCCGAGGAGGCGGACGTGCTCAGCGCAGTGGACGATGACTTCCGGGTGTCGGGGCGGCGTCATCTGGCCGCGCCCGACTATGACGTGCTGCTGGAGGTGGTGACTAGAGCCGTGGCTAAGCTCAACATGAACTGGCCACGGGAGGAGCAGACACCACAGGCTAGTGGTAGCTTGATGAAAGGTTTCTTAAGCACCACACGCCACCTCCACGCCGGTCTCTGCCATTCTTTCCTGATTTACATGATGAGTAAATCATGGGGCAGACCCTTCTCTACATGGCTTTCCACACCCCGATCACTGAACTACAGTAATGTGATGGGGGTTAGGGACCGTGGTTATGGGAGGATGCCTCGGGTGGAGGATGAGCTTGCGAGCTATCTCTCCCCTCGACTTGCGTCCTCCCTGGAGAAGCCGGCATTACCATCCAAACCATGTCGCACCACATCCACGCTTGTGGGGAAGGCGTACATGGCAGCGGGCCAGGCAGGTGCGAGCTTGCACACCACGGTGCTTCAAGCCTACCAAGCCAACCTGCTACAGGAGATGGTTCAGAGGGGGGGTCCCTCCGAGGAATATCTGGCGGAGCTTCGCAGAACCACGAAGCGTTAGACGCAGTGCGAAGCGTTCCGCCAGTACCTCCCTCGCCGGTCTGGACCCAAGGCAGCTGAGGCTGCCAGGCGTAGGTCCCTTCCCTCTACGAGCTCCTACGGAGAGGAGGGAAGCAGAGTGTCGCTTCTCGGGGGCCCCCCGAGGAGCTGGGGCAACGAGACGGCGCTCTCACCCTCAGCCGTCTGAGAGACGCGATCTGAGGACCGTCATCCAGTCCCGACGGAGCTCAGGGAAGACCGGGGTAGGGGAGTCTTTCTCCCCTCCCGCACCCCCCCACCCCCCCCGGAGGCCGACCGAGGTCCCCTCCGCCGTGGCAACAGGTGATGTTATCCCGCCGTTTACACGTTCAGGACGCACCTGCCACCACCGAGTCCGCGCCGTACTGCCTGCCCCGAGGGTCTGCAGGCGGACGGCATCCCGACTCACTCACCGTGGATCTTCGGCGGCTCCCCCCTGCCGTTCTGGGGCTTCAGGGGTCCACCAGAAGATCACACGAGACACCGACCACCAGCCCCGAGGGGCTGGTTCCGTTGGCAGACTTTGCAGACGCTTGGCGGAGCCTGACGAACATTTCTCCGCGGGTCCTGCGCACTGCCATAGATGGGTATCGACTACAGTTCAAAACCCGCCCTCCAAATTCAACAGAAGAGAGGGGGTGGTTTGGACTGTGGTCCGCCCGGAGCAAGGTCCGGTGTTGGGACAGGAAGTTTGTACTCTGCTGAGGAAAGGGGCCGTGGAACGTGTCTCCCCCCCAGACAGAGACGCCGGTTCTACAGCCGGTACTTCATAGTCCCCAAGAAGGACGGAGGGCTGCGTGCCCTATTTTGGATCTGCGGGTTCTAACCGGTCTCTGAGGAGATTCAGGTTAAAGATGCTCATCATCCCCGCCACCGTGACGCACATCCAATCTGAGGATTGGTTCGTCACGATAGATCTAAAGGACGCCTATTTCCAGGTCTCCATCCGTCCTTCTCACAGGAAGTTCCTGAGGTTTGCCTTCGGGGGTGTGGCTTACCAGTATCGGGTTCTTCCATTCGGCCTGGCACTTCCCCTAGCACATTCACCAAGTGTATGGATGCAGCACTGGCCCCGCTGAGGCTCCGGGGCATCCGGATTTCAACTTCATCGACGACTGGCTCATCCTAGCCCAGTCTCGAGAGTTGGCAGTTCGGCATCGAGATGTCGTTCTGGCTCGTCTGCGGCGTTTAGGGCTGAGGCTCAACGCAAAGACGAGCGTGCTGGCGCCCACCCAACGGGCTACGTTCCTAGGGGTTGCATGGGATTCGACAACGATGCGGGCACAATTGTCTCCGGCACGTGTCGACACCATATTGGCTGCCGTGAAAGGGGTGAAGTTAGGCCACGCCATCACTATGAAACACTTTCAACGAGTGTTGGGTCTCCTGGCGGCTGCGTCCAGCGTAATACCATCTGGACTGCTGCACATGAGACCCCTGCAGTGGTGGCTAAGGAACAAGGGTTTTTCCCCGAGGGGAATCCTCTCCGTCTGGTTTGGGTTACGCACAAGTGTCTTCGTTCCCTATCAGTTTGGAAGGAAACTTGGTTCCTGTCCCAGGGGCCCGTGCTGGGAGGGTCTTGTCGCCGGCTGGTTCTTTCGACAGACGCCTCCTTCACGGGCTGGGGCGCGGTCATGGACGGCCGCTTTGCAAGGGGATCCTGGCAGGTGCATCGATCCGAGTGGCATATCAACTGTCTCGAGATGTTGGCGGTGTTCCAGGCTCTAAGGAGTTTCCTGCCCGATCTCCAAGGCCACCACGTCCTGGTTCGCTCTGAGGAGAACAACACAGCGGTGGTGGCCTATCTGATTCACCAGGGCGGTCTGCGCTCGCGCCCTCTGGACAGACTGGCGCGTCAGATCCTCCTGTGGTCCCAGCAGAGGTTACTATCGCTCAGGGCGATGTATCTCCTGGGGACGCAGAATCAGGGAGCAGACCTGCTGTTGAGGCAGGGGCTGAGGCCCGGGGAATGGAGACTTCACCCCGAAGTGGTTTGAGCCCCATGGACGTGGATCTGTTTGCGTCTCAAGAGACTACGCACTGCCCGCTATGGTTTCTCTCGTTCCTCCAGCCCCGTTGGGTCTGGACGCCATGGTACATTCGTGGCCGAGGCTACGTCTGTACGCTTTTCCCCCAGTCGCTCTGCTCCCGGGGTTCTGGAGCGGGTCCGCCAGGACTATGTCGGCCTACTGCTCGTAGCCCCGTTCTGGCCAACCCGGGTGTGGTTCTCGGACATCATGTCGCTCCTGGACGGCCCGCCGTGGCGGGTCCCTCTGAGGAGAGACCTGCTGTCCCAGGCGCAGGGCCGGGTTCTTCACCCTTGCCCCGCCATATGGCGACTGTGGGTCTGGCCCCTGAGGGGGCACAGTACCTAGAGGCGGGTCTAACAGCCGGAGCAGTCGAGACCCTCCTGAGCTCCAGGACCCCGTCCACACGGAGGATGTACGGCCTGAAGTGGAGTGTTTTCTCCACTTGGTGTAGGGAGCGGTCGGTGGACCCTGTTACCTGCCCGGTGGTTCAGGTACTTGAGTTCCTCCAGGACCGGTTCTCTGCTGGTCTTTCCCCTTCCACCCTCAAGGTGTACGTGGCAGCTATTTCATCTTTCCACACCCCTCTGAGGGAGGGGTTCTTGGGGAAACTTCCCTTGGTTGTACTTTTCCTCCGTGGTGCCCGGAGGATGAGACCTGCGACTCGGTCCAAGGTTCCCACTTGGGATCTGGCAGTGGTTCTTGGGGCGTTGGCTGAGGCCCCCTTCAAACCCCTGGAGTCAGCTGAGGCTAAGCACTTGACCCTCAAGATGGCCTTTCTCCTTGCTATCACCTCTCTGAGGAGGGTGGGGGAGCTCCAAGCGCTTTCGGTTTCCCCGCAAGCCTGGAGTTTGCCCCGGGGAATATTAGGGCTATCCTGCACCCTCGTTCAGGATACATCCCTAAAGTGCCTTCTTGTGCGGCAGGGTCCACAGTGCTGCAGGCATTTCATCCTCCACCTCATGTGACGGCGGAGGACGGGAGACTTCATCTGCTCTGCCCTGTCAGAGCACTGAGTATTTACACTCTGAGGTCCTCCCGTTGGAGGAAGGCTGACCAGCTGCTAGTGTGTTTTGGGTCTCCCAGGGCCGGGCTCCCTGCATCCAAACATACTATTGGCAACTGGATTGTTCAGACTATTTCCCTGGCCTATCAGGTGCGCGGTTTGCCTTCACCTGTGGCTGTGAGGGCTCATTCTACCAGAGGCAAGGCGGCCTCTCGAGCCCTCCTTTCTGGGGCCTCTTGCAGGATGTTGTTTAGCGGCTGGCTGGGCCACTCCGCACACATTCATTCGGTTTTACAGTCTTGACCTTCCTTCGGCACCTGGCACTCGTGCGCTCTCCTCTTAGTAGTGCCACTTTTATTGCACACAGGGGCAGGCGGGGTTTTCGGCACGGTTTAGTGGGTATCTCGTTCCCATAGTGTCGTAACCGACGCAGTTCGAGTTCCCTCGAAGGGGAACGTCTCGGGTTACGTATGTAACCCTGGTTCCCCGAGAAGGGGAACGAGAGACTGCGTCGGTTACGACACTATGGGAACGCCTCTAGGCGAAGCAGGTCTGAACGTGAATGAAATCACTCCAATCCTATTGGCCTGTTGCTAGAACGGTAAGGTGTGACGGAATAACCGGAGGAGTATAAAGCACACCTGTACACACTCATCATTAGCTTAAACTATGAAGCAGGCGCTTCAGGCGGGGAGAGAGGTGCGGCGGACCGACGCAGTCTCTCGTTCCCCTTCTCGGGGAACCAGGGTTACATACGTAACCCGAGACGTTCACTTAACAACTGCCTTTGTGAAGTTAAAAAATGGATGTCAAATAATTTCCTCCAGCTGAACTCAGACAAAACAGAAATCCAGGTCATCGGGTCCCAGCAGATGGCAAATCAAATACTGCCATCTGCTGGTTCCCTAGTAAATCACATTAAGCCTGTGGCAAAGAACCTTGGTGTTTGGTTTGATATAGCAAAAATTCGATCTATGTTAACTTTTAAGGACACCGAGACTATTTTACACGCCTTCATCTCATCACGCCTGGATTATTGCAACAGCCTTTTCACCTGTTTAACCCAAAAATCTATTGATCAACTTCGGACTGTCCAGAACTCAGCTGCCAGGCTTTTAACCAGAACAAGAAATATGACCACATTACTCCTGTTTTAGTTTCATTACACTGGCTCCCAGTATGTTTTAGAATTGACTTTAAAATTCTATTGATCACTTTTAAAGCTCTTCATGGCCTCTCGCCTTGTTATATTTCTGACCTTTTAGTCCCATACACACCAGCACGTACCTTGAGATCCTCGGGCAGAGGTCTGCTGTCTGTTCCAGAGTCTCGACTGAAAACTAAAGGGGACAGAGCGTTTGCTGTCAGGGCCCCGAGGCTCTGGAACAGCCTGCCCGAGGAAATCAGGTCGACTGAGTCAGTGAACTCTTTTAAGTCCCTTCTTAAAACATACTTTTATAGGAGAGCCTATCCCTTTTATTTTTATTGTATTTTACTAATTTTATATTTATCTGTCTTTTCAATGTTTTCATGCTTTTATCTTGTATTGTTTTTGTATTATTGTCTCTTGGGTATTATTGTCTTTACACTTGTTAAAGCACTTTGTAACTTGTTTTTGAAAAGTGCTCTACAAATAAAGATTATTATTATTATTAACTGAGTTTATAAATATGCTGTGCTACGCAGTCACCTGTTACTTATAACTACATTTCAGCAAAAGGGATCAGAACATCTAGGAATGTTCATTCTAAATTTGGGAAATGCATTCCTTGTGTTTTTAAACAGAGTTTTAAAAAAAGGGGATCTAGTGGGATTGTTATTATATTATAACTCTTTTGAGATCACTGTCTGCTCTGGGTTTGTGCGGAGGAGCCAGAGCAGAGCTCCTTAGCATAGAGAAAGCAATTACAGGCAATCTTTCAGGCTTGATTTAAAGATGCCAAAAGGAGGAGTCTCATTGAAGCCTTTATAAAGCAACTTCAGCAGCCCATTGGTACCGCATGCTTAAATTTTATGATTGTGAGCATTAAATTATGATTGACCTTTGTCATGTATTCCACAGGAACAACCAAGCAACTGCAATGTTAACTTAAGAGACACGTGTGTTGAACACTTGTGTTAATTTATGTATTGTTTCTGTTTTTGTTAGTATTATTAGTAAACTAGTCTTAAGTACGGAAGAACTTTAGTGCACTAATGGATAATGGAGTGTTATTTTAAGATTTACTATTTGTACGTCCAATGGCAATGTTCATTCAATGCACAGATATACAGGGGGACACAGGGTTAGAAGGGTTAAATCACAAGCAAATAGAAAGAAAAATCACGTTGAAAAAGACAGATATTTTCCTCAAATAGAGACAATAGTTAAAGTTTCCACCCTACAAACAGTAGGATAAAGCTCACTTATTGGTAATAGTGAGAAACAGTTGCAAGCAAGTTAAATAATTCTTCACAGCCAGTGCAACACCAGAGGAGGCCACTCCACTATGGTGCCTCGTGAGACAACACAGCGCAAACGCAGCAGCAGGCGAGATCGAGCACGGCCTTCACTACCACCAGCTATGAGTCCAAGTGAACCAGCTAAAAGAAGAATAGGACTCACTCTACACACGACTGAGCGCCCTCAAATTGGTACCCAGCCTGTTCCCCAGGAAATCTGAACCAAAATAAGTTTCACTGTACCACGGGCAAAACTTCACAATTGGACATTATGCACCATACCATTCATGTGGTGTCACATGAATGATTGTTGAAGCATTGTTATGTCTTGTCACTGTGTTGTTACACAGAAAGTTCATTATGCACCGCGTGATTGTTTTGATACACGTATAAGAAAAGAACAGCCCACTGCATGATAATTGATCATTTCACACTGTGTAAACAATAATTTGTGTATTTTCTTGCAGGTCTACAGGCTGTGAAATAGGCTCCATGTTGCTAAGTGTACTCCAGATTGTACTTATTTACGCATGTTGAACTTGTACAGTCAATGCACTATTGTAGGTCAACGACTTGTCAGCAGGTGATGTCTCCTGATAATGGCCTGAAAGGGTGAATGTGTTAGAATGTGACTAATAAGTCACAGAGATGGGAATGTAGAAGGAATTTAGAAGCAAATTTGTGTGAAAACTGTTCTACAAAACATACACCAATATAATAGACAGCTGAAATTAAGATTACAGTGTTAAACCTCTATAGCCCTGTGTGTGTGTGTGTGTGTGTGTGTGTGTGTGTGTGTGTGTGTGCTCCTCTCTGTATCTGACTGCATGGGCTCAACAGAAGGACCTCATGTGTGCTGTTGGGCAGAGGTAGAAGAGGACACACAGCAGAGTGAGAGAGCACAGTAAGACTGCCCTGTCTCTAGCACATAGCACAAAAGACACCAGCTCATTCCACAAAGTCAGTTATGGTTGAGATATTATGATGAGCAGTAAGCATGCCAAGTCTTTGGTTTAGAAGGAATGGAAGAAGAAAAGTATTGTGAGGAATGTAAAAATAGTCCTTTAAAATATTCTCACCGTGACCCTTCAGAGACAGAACTCAAATTGACTAATGACAAGGTATATATTATTATTATTATTCTTCATTAGATTCTTTATTCTAACAATTTGAGATTTGGATTTTTGATTTCTGTGAGCTGTAAGCCGTAATCATTAAGATTAAAACAAAAAAAAGCCTGAAATATTTTACTTTATGTGTAATGAGTGAGAAAATTGAACTTTTTGAATTAAATTACGGGAAGAAAATTGCTTTTCCACAATATTCAAATTTTCTGAGAAGCACCTGTATACAGAATCAATTCCACAAGTTCTAGAGGCCGATTGCCATAGTTGCTTTATACCTTTGCCTTTAAGCCTCTTATCTCTGGACCTTAACCTGCAACGTGAACCCTTCACCCTGAAATCTGAAACCTGTATCTCCCTGCCTGCCTGCCTTCAAACGAATGTACCTTAATCTGGTCAATCAGTTTCTGAATCTGCATTTGGGTCCTGTCCTCATTGCCTGTATTCAGAACTTTGACATAAAGCAAAAACAAAAAGTGTCTAAAATGTGAATAGAAATTCCTCAAACCACTCCTAATCCACTTGTCCCCGGTCAGTCCACATGCTCAGTATGCTCACTGCACTGTCATGGACTTAGTAACCAAACCAAGAAGTTACAGTTTACTTAGTCACACATTCATACATTCTTTGGAGGACAGATCAGATACAATATTTAACAGGATCAGGACACAGTGAAGCAAAAAGGGAACCCAACCAATATAAATCACTGACATTCAGCATCAGATCAACCATTGGTTTTACTGCAGGTAAGTCACATTTTCACATCTCATGACAGAAAAGCAGAAGAAGCAAAGGTAAAACAAGACACTTATTAGTTAAAAAAGGAACTCTTCTATCTAAGGTTTGAGAGATTAGACAAACTATTTTCATCATCAAACAAAAGAGGAATGTCTTATTTATGTTGAGTCCCTTTTTGATGGACTGAGCTAACCCATTACAGCCACTCTCATTCCTGCTCCTTATTAACTTGCACCTTTCCATGCTCTCCTTCGAGTTGCAGCTTCAGTTATCTTTTGCCTTGTTATCTTCTGTCAAATTTTTATGTGAGGCAGGGAGACAGTGAGAGGGAAGAAAGACTGTTTGTTATTTTGTGTCTGAGAGGAATGACAGTGGTCAAAGACAATGAGCATGTGCAAGGAGACTTTTTATATTCCAACTGCTGTTTCAATCACTGGTCTGTCATCTGCTCGTGAGACCGCAGGGATGTCTGTGCATGTTTGTGCCTACATTATAATGTTCTCCTTTACTTGAACCAAATTGGAAACTTATTTCACTGGTGCATGTTAGCCACTTTGGCAACAAGAACCCTGACTATATACCTAAATACCAGATGATTTACTCTTGCTCTTCATAAAATCTTAGAAGTATACTATTCTGATGTAATTACTAAATTAACAGTCTTAATTAACTGTAAAAATTTAGTAAAAATTTGCGTAGTTGTTATAATTTGATCTGGCTATAGTTTGAGAAGTAATATCGTTAACGTGAAAACAAGATCTGAGCAGCGTAAGATATGAATTCTTGATAAAATATGTGTCTGAGGTACGGGTGTGATGAGACACTTAGCTCACGAGACGATACGAGACACAATATTTGGTTCATGAGATAGAGACAAGACGATATTTTGACACTATTTTAAGAGATCTTCAACACTGAATTCTATGAAATCATTGAGCATTAAACAGTTATTTCCTGCATTCTGGTTCATTTTTCTGAACCATTTATGGTGAAAATATTTTATTTATTTAATTCAGGTGGCAGGTGACAATTCAAAATCTAAAACTATAATAGATTATAATGTAAGTATAATGTAATAGTAAGGCTCTCAGGCATTCTTTATTGCTTTCAGATATGTTTTTCCTGTAGATCAACTTTTCTAATGTAATATCATCCAGGGACGGATTGAAAGATGGGGGGGCTTAGCCCCCAGGTTATGCGTAATTTGCACTTGCAAAATCTTTGCACTCGCATCTTTTGTAACTGTATTAGAACTGCACTTATGTCAACAACCAGTGAAGAAGACAAGATGTTAACAAATAAAAAGCAACAGACATACTCTGTTTTTCCATTTCCCCTCTGTTGAACAAAAGTTACTGTAATGTTACAGGGGTTTGGAAGCAAAATAAAATTGGTGCGTCTCTCCAGGATTTTTTATATATATAGCAAATTTTATCGAAATCCTCATTGATTGCTTATTGCTTATGTGCTATTTAAAGCTGCTAAGTTCAATGTTTTGCTCTAAACTACATTTCGTTGTATTTTGTATACAGTGACAATAGAGTCTCTATCATCAATCCTGAAATCTGTTAGTTAACCGTCTCTCATTGACCAGGATTCAAAGAGCTGCTAACTCTGGTTGATTCATTTTAACTTTACTGTAGCTAGCTAGCCTAGCAAAAATGTTAGATAACTCTGTTATAAGTGTTTTAACAACATAATCTAAGTGTAAGTGTAATTAAATGCTGCAACAAAGACTACATGATTCCTTTAAAAGCATCAGGTAAAAAATTATTCCTTTAAAAATTACTACAGATAGGTAATTATCATAATGGCGTTCACATTATGAACACTAGTGTTTTACATAGCTAACAATAATATATCCCCTTTCCTTCAAGTAACCGTTTCTGAAGCTGAGCAGTAACAGTCACTAACAACTTACAATTTCACTCTGTATCACTCGCTGAATCAATCTTACTTCACCATGTTGTGTGTCGCTGTGTGTGTTGGAACCATAGACGGTATATAAAAAGGTCGGAACGTTGCTCGGTAGCTCGGCAGAGCAGCGATGAAAGGCAGCCTCCCTCAGGGTCCTAGTGCCGGACCAGAGAGGGGGTTTAATTATGAAGCAGAGGAAACAACCAGAAGGATTATTTTAAGCCAATAAATAAAAATTATATTTTATATTCTATTATATCAAAATCAACCCTGGTTCACAGCGAAACTCAGGCAGCTTCGTCAGACCAAGGAGGAGACCTTCAGAAGTGGGGGCAGAGTCCTGTACAACCAGGCCAGGAACACAATGACTAAAGAGGTCAAAGCTGCAAAGAGGTGCTATGCTGAAAAGCTAAATAACAGCTTTGCAGCCAACGACCC
>NW_024042278.1:0-23058 GCF_014851395.1 Micropterus salmoides
AAAAAAGCAGGGACACGTGTCCAGAACAAATCTACTTCTAGGGGAAGATTTTTTTTAATTGTTTTCCAGCTCTACTGTTTTACTATATTTCTAAGTTCTACTGTTTCCCAATGCAAAGAAGAATCCATAGATAAGGTGAGTTTTATGTAACCTGTTCTGTAACTTCCAGTATGTTACACAACTGAGTATGTTACACAAGTGCAATGACATACTAGACTGAAATTAGAGCAACTATTTGGTTCGTTGGGCACACCAAGCTGAAACAAGTACCGGATGTCCAAATTGAATATGTACCATTTTGCTCCCATCGTACAGCCAACATGCTGTTACAGAGTCAAATATGATTTAGTGGTCCTTTCATAGAGATTAGAAACACACCATATAAGACACAAGGCAGGCTGTTGCATAAAACATACAAACCTGCCAAAACATGATGCATGTCATTGCAGTTTCACCAGATCAAGTGTTAATGACTGACAGAATATCTTATCAACCCTCAGGAAACCACATTGCTACCTCCCAAAGCCACCATGAGCAGTCATTTTACAGTAAACCAGTGGACCAGGGAGAAAGCACACACACACCCTACCACACACACTCAGCAGTCAGTGACAAACAGCTCGCCGCCCGTCACCGTGTGATAAACGACACATACCCTATCGACCAATGTCAAGTGGGATACACCTGATCGACTGTGTGATGTATGAATGCACGTGTGTCTTATTGTGGGTGTGTGAGGGGGAGATTGAGACAGCGAGGGTGAGCATGGAGCATTGTGGGTAATATTCGTTGACTCCCACGCCGGTGCCGCGGTCACCAGGACTGTGTTGTCGTAGATCTTTGGCTGTCTCCTGCCTCTGCGCACATCTTCTGCTCTGGCCCTGGTCCCTCTGCTGCTTTACCAGCTGTTTATTTTACTGTCGCCTTGTAAACAATACAGCACACACACACACATTCATGCATTCACACACTGTTTATTGAGGCCCCTCTATAGAAGCCATTGAATCTTCCACCTTTGTGGTAAACATCATGGCTGTTTCCTGGGAGGCGGGGTCATGCAGGCCTGGGAGAGGTTAGCTCTGAGGGAGGCCTGGCCCTTAATGTGGAGTGCCGGTCAGAGTTAAGACTGATTTATTGGTTTTCTGATATATTAGCCTTATTATTAGGCTTATTATGTTTGGAGTGTTTTGTTTGAACTCTAGAACATTCACTCCTTTATTTATTTTCTGTTTATCTTGCCATTCAAATCTTGGGAGGAAGGAAATAACTGGAACCATATTTTATATACAGTTTTTTCATTATTGATTAGTCTGTCTGTGGTTTTGGGCTATACAAATAAAATTAATCAGACTTTAAACAAAATGTGGAACATGCAACTCTCTGTCCTCTTTTGAGAATAGTGTGCTGAGCCTTATTGACCCTTCGCTAAGCCACGCCCCAAATATGCAGCTGGCCAATCACAGCGCAGTATAGGTCTTGCTGTAACTGAGTTCTGACACTTTCATGGCTGCGCTCCATTGACTCTAATGCAAAAGAAGTCGTTTTCTAGCTTTTTTATTTATTTTATTTATTTTGCTGTGTTTCCAAGATATTGTCAAACGCTGTTCCTGGGCCACTTGTAATAGTAATACGGTGGCTACCCAGAGAAGTTGAAACGACAAGTACCATTTATTCACTTTCCAAAACCCAAAACAAATCCAGGAAAATGTTGGCTGTCTGTTGTTTCTAATGTAATGTTAGTTAGCTAATGCTAGCTAACTTGCTACTGAATGTAATGTTATAACGCCCTATGTTCTGCTTTTTAATGATTATAATAACGAACTACCCAGCTGTTGAGCAACAGTAACTAAGGTGGCGAGGGTTTACGAAGGGTTAATTAGGCATTGGGATGTTTTTATGGGTATTTTAAGACAGATGTTGACATTTTTGCAGTTATACTTGGGAAACATACCACCATGATGACAAAATGCAGTTTGGATTGATTGTCTTGGAGGGCTTTACAGTCTGTACCACACACGACACCTCTATCCTTACACTCTCGGTCCAGTTTAGAAACAGAATGACAATATTAGTTCAAAGTACAGTACAAATAGTAAGCTGTGAAAAAGAGCTCAAACCATTCCATTATGGCTGTGGCGTGTCTCTAACCTCACGAGAGTGCCACTTACGAGTCAACGACTTGTGTTTACAAATCCCGGTTTGCATTTTATGGGGCAGCGCAACCCCAAACAAACCACATACAAAAATGCAACAATAAACGTAAACCATTGTGGTTCAACACAGACAAAATGCACAATAGTCAGCCAAACTGTGAGTGAACTTGGGAAATATTTTCTACTCAGTAATGCTCAAAACCTGCTACGATGGATATGATGCACTTTGTTTGATTATCACAATTAGGTTATTTATCAGATATATTGTGTTAGGGCCTTTACCTGAAATAAAGGTTTAGAAATTCAAAAGCCAAGTTTTGAATTGATTTCATTTGCAGAATATATATTTTTTAATAAATAAGTTTATCATCAGTTTGGGTTAAGTTTGTGTTCTAAATTACATCTACTTTTTAAAATTACTTAGAAGATTTCTAGCATGATATTGAGTGTGGGCATAAATATCCTTATTGGCCTTCAAAAACCCACGATTTAATCACTAATTCTCCCATAAAGAGACACCCTTGCTTCAGTCGAGGAGGTCATTTCAGGAGGTCGAATTAGTTTTTAAATACACGTTTTGGCATAAAGTTTTAAGTGGGGTTAGGGGCAATGACGTGAATAAAGCAGGACAGGTGGTATTGGAACATTTCATAGTACGACATGTAACTAGCCATGAAGGACACTGGAACTCTAGCTGATTGGTTAAAAAGCTGCACACTTCAAACAGGAAATGACACAGGGAGGGCAGGCAGGAAGTGTGAGGTGGAGCAGTGATGTTGTTCCACTGTGTTTTCTTTCCCGTCCGTTCCCATTCCCTCGCTCTCTGTGGCACGACGCACGGCTGGGAGAGGAAGGAGAGAGGAAAGGGAGGGAGAAGAGGAGGGCATTCTGGGGAACCCCCCCCCCCCCCAAAGGTTTTGCTGACTCAAAACTAGGGCTTTATTGTCTCCAAGGAGAAATGGGCTTTTGTGACATGCTTTGAATTCAGATACTTCTGCTAGTTGTTGACATGTTCAGTGTTTTATTGTTGTCAGTGTTGAAAATGTTTAAATAATATGTGACACTTCAGCTCTCTACAACTGGTCTTATTTCATCGGGGGAACAGAAACATGTCTCCAGTGGGATAATGTTGCTACATGTCTGTTGGAACTTTATAAGGTGATAATATATTGTTAATTCGAGTCTGTCATCTTGTTTTGAAGCCAGTCTGCTCCCTAGTGACCGAACAACACATTCCTGTTCTGCTAAAGATTTAATTCTTGATTTAATTCAAAAGATGCAACTCTTGTTATTTGGACTAAATTAATGCCTATACTCTATAGCTGCAGTACAGGAGGCTGCATTTCCAGGACCCCTGCAGCCCTAATACTGCATTTCTAGGACCCTAGTTTTTTGTGACTGCACCACCTAGTGAATTGGTGGTGGTCATGCACGGCAACACCAAGGAGGTTAACTCTGTCTGCTAGCAATGGCCAAAGTGTGCAGCTGTAGGTTTAAAATCCTTACTATCACTGACTTAGGTTAGGCACCAAGCGGGAAGCTTCCGGTCTGAGACGCGTATGTCCCTTAAACCTGCATTCTATTGAACGGCCAGCAGGGGGCGACTCTTCTGGTTGCAAAAAGAAGTCCGGTTCCATTAGAAATAATGATAAAATGACCCTACTTCTCAGCTGAATAATTACCTCAGTAAACACTTTGATGTTGAGTTTATGGTCTCAATCGCTAGTTTCAAGTCTTCTTCAATACAACGTGATGTTTACATCATCATCAGTAATTTAGTAAATTATGATCCCATTTAGAGGAAATAGACCATAAAGTAGATTGTGCTTCAGTTCGAGATTATCTATGGTTGATGAGTTACCATGGCAATCAGGCTAGGGTGACTTGTACCCTCGGTACTGTGTAAAGTTAACCAGCGCCGTCAAAAAAGCTTATTAGGAGTCGGCTGTTCACTTTCTCTGGTGAATACATTTAGTTTTAAGCCTGCTGTTCGCTAGACAAAATTGTCAGCCCTGTTAAAATGACAGTTAACGTGAATTACAAATGCACCTAGCTAAGCAAGCTAGCTAGCGCCACACACGGCTGTTAGCTCCACTGTCTCGTACAAAATGGTCACGTCCGGTGCCGCTGGTTGCAAAAGCTTAACATGGCAGCGTCCTATCGGCCAAACTCGAGGCTTCAATAAGGCAGTCCACAAACCAACGAGTGACGTCATGATGATTACGTCCACTTCTTATATACAGTCTATGTTAGGCACTCACCTCGGTAAGGGTAAGGGGCTTCTTGGGGCTGTCAACACCTTTAAGAGTAACATAGTTAGCTAGCTAGCTGGCAGTGTCACGGAAAACTAGGGTCCTACAAATGCTTTTCCAGTCCTGGAAGTGCGGTCTGAAAATGCAGCTACCGGTACTGCAGCTTCATGCTACTCCTTAATGCTGCAGTAATACATATCTTTATATTAACACTGGATCACATGACTGCTTGTGAAAAGGGTTTTCTCATAGTGCCAAACCCACAGAGTTTATAACCCAACTGCAGTTCCTCACATTTATCAATTTACTATTTAATTTTTTTCTTTACTTTCAAGTACTATTGGTATTGGCCTTGGTCAAGCCGTACTCATGTATTTTATCATGCATATAAAACTACTTGTGGATACTTATATGGCATTTTTTGGTTTGTAATATTTTCCATTTTAACATGCAATCTTTTGCATGTTAGCATGCAAAACTCTTACAAGCTATCTTGCCAGCATAAGCATGGTAGTGTCAAGTGTTATAGTAGCATTAATCTCAAAATACAGCTGAGCTTGATGGGTATTTGTAAATTATTTTTAAATGTATTCTGTCATAAGACTAAGTAATTAAATTAAATAGTTGGACAAGTGGAAATTGTGACCTGGTGGTGGTGTTAAGGGCTTATTAAAGCCATCAGGATTCAACTTCTCGGGATCCTGACCGTCTCTAGCAAATTTTATCTCAAGAGCCACATTGCCAGCTTGACTAAAAACATCAACATTAGCTTCAAAACCGGCTATTGGTCTGTCCTTACATGTAAGTTTGCACCAAACTAAGTATAAGTGTGAGCTACATTATGAGCTGACATGCATCTGCTTATGAGTTGTTCATGTTCTTATTGTTCCCGTGCATAGTGTCTCATTGGCATTCAGCAGCAGGCCTCCTGAGTGCCACGACGCACTGGAGCGCAGCAGGCAGCATTAATCAATATGCCGAGCAATCAGCACCCAGCCTAATTCAATCACCCCTCCAACAGAATGCTGCCATTAGGACAACAGAGGAGTGTGTGTTCACACCACTGTTATGTCTGTGTGATTTGTGTGTATATGTGTGCGAGTCCCTTTGCCAGCCATCTCTGACCCGAAACAAACCCCTTTAGAGAGACAGAGTGGGAAGACGAAGCAGATAGAGAGCCTTATGGAGAGGAGTACTGTGTAAAATTGGTGTTGCCACTTTCTTGCAGTGCACAAGAGAGACCGAAGTTACGACATGGTGCCAGAAAGATGACAGTGTAGTTGGTATTGTCATTATTTTCTTTTGAGTGAGCTGAAGTGGAAACAAAGACGTTCACACGCTGTGGCAGGCAGCAAAGATGTTCATTCTTTCATGTTGTGATAATTGGAGCAGTTCTTGACTAATTCTGAGCAATTGTGACAATAAGGATTTATAAAGCATCGTTGTTTCCTTTAGGAGTCTTTTCTCATGCTGTTTGTATCCTTTTCAAAGCCTTCTTCTCTAATATTTCACAGTCTTCTATTTAATCCGCCTCTCTGGCTTTTGTTCCACTGCCTCTCAAATTTTCTTTCTGTGTAAATTCCGACGATAACGATTATCATTTTGCTAAAGGTGTTTCTCAAACCACTCGGGATCATCAAGGATGGGCTTTAACTACTAAAGATCACTGTTGCCCAAGCAGACTGCAAAAAAAAAAGTTTCACATCGGGAATCACAAGTATCCCAAATGCTTTCATTGCTGGTTCACAGGCTTTCTCAGTCAGTTCATTCCAGCTCAGCTCATGCCAATGTCTGCTAAATAGGCTTTTCAACCCATACCAGAATGTCACTTTTGAGCTTTAACATTTAGTTAATGAATCAGTTAGTTGACTGACACAGAGAACATTAATTGGCACTATTTAAATGCATTTATTGAGCAAAAAGACTAAATATTGTCTTGTTTTTGTTTCTCAAATGTGAATATTTGCTGCTTCTCTTTGTCATTTGTGACAGCATATTAGCTTTCTGACTGTTGGTAGGATAAAACAAGCAAATTGAAGACATCACCGTGTTTTTCACACTTCTTAAAAAAACATTTTATGGTCTAAACAATTCATTAAAAAAATTATGGGCTGGTGAAAATAATCGTTAGTTGCAGCTCTAATTAACATCAACCTGTATCGACCTACTCCAACCTGTTTCACATCATCCCTGCTCTCCACAATTGTGCCTGTGTTTTTTCAACCTGTGTGTCTCGTTTCGCCAACATCCAAGATCGAAGACCCAATCGCAGCATTGACAGCGTCTCGGTTGCCAGTTTGAGTGAAGCAGGCTGCCACCAGGCCAGGCTCTTATCTGACCTGTAAATTAAAGAGCCGATGCATCAGCGACTCGACCAGACTTACAGTATCTGTCTGTTCTCAATCATTTGGGTGTTAAGACGAACTCGTGAAGGGCCTATTGATTTGGTGTTTGAGAGAGGGCCCCTGTCTGACTGGGACCTATGGGTGCCCACAACTCAACTAAAGTGATAGCCAGCCAATCCATATCTGTAGATGCCCCCACCTCTATCCTATTCCCTCACAGTCTCTATTTGAAACCGCTTACTATACTAGCAGTACATACTGTTTTGACCTAAATGTAGTATGCAGTATGCAAACAAAGACAAAGTCTGAAACAGGGTGTCTGCAGGGTCTTAAAAAGTCTTAAAAGGTAATGAATAAATTTTTGCGAAAATTAAGGCTTTTAAAAAGTATTAAAAACTCTTAATTGCCATTTAACCAGGTATTAAATTTTGTTGGTATTGTTCAATGTGAAAATCCTTTTTTGCCCAAGAGTTTGTCTGCTAAAAGTGTGGGTGAACGTATTTATTTATATTGCATAACCAAAAACACTTGATAGGCAGGACGTAACTTTAGCGGCTGTGCGATTATTCTGTGTAACGTTAGAGCGCAGGGATCTACCATGCGAGTGTTTCACTGTCATACGCCCCTAAAAGTAGATCCGTGCGAACCATAAAACTGATTGACGAGTACAACCGACCGTAATCTTCCTCCACGCCGGACCCCCAATGCTAATCCATCAAAACATAGTCGGACTGAGCTCTGTGGCCGCTTGAACGGCGCCGTTACTCAAAAACAAGATGCGCCATCAGCAGGTGAAGCAGTAAGACAGAAGACAAAAGGGAAATATAAGCAGCGTTTGGGTTTGGCTAACGAAGGCCGTCTATTAAATCAGTCTAAATCAGTGCCTTTTATTGAAACACGTTCAACTGTTCATAAAGCCGATTCGTGAACAGATCAGTCACAGCCTGAATGGAGCAGGACATAAAAAAAAGTCATCGTCCTGCATAAATAGTTGCATTAATAGGCTACTTAAAATTAAAGTTTGAGACTAACTACTACCATGTAGAGCATTTTTCTTGCACAAAGTAAATAAAAAAAAAAAAAGCCACAATGAAACAGCTTTAACTGGAATTATTATTATAAAAGTGGGAAGCTATATACTATCATATGAAATTATAATGAATATACTAACATAATATAATTTACATATTGATATCAAACTAACAGTTTACTATTATATTAACAATATACTTTTAATGTAATGTTAATATAATATTATGCTAATACACTCATTTATGCTAGCTCCTCCTCCAGGTTGTGGATGGATCCTCTGCAGCAGACAGATGTAGATTTAGCCAGAACCAGGATGCCATTGTGCTAATATGTGCTGCCTCCAGCCGCCTCCTCCTGAGAGAAACATGTTCATCTTGTTCTATTTAGATGTTGTTATATGTTTTACTGAAGTTATTGTTATAATAATTTACATAAAACCCTTTTAAAGGTGTGTTTCTGACTTAACCAGTTACAGCTCAAAGTGGCGAGCCAGTCTTAAAATATGTTGAAAAGGCCTTGTATGTATGTAGTAAAGCCTGGAATGATGATGTAGTTACTGAAACGGTAAGTGGGAGATCATTGTGTTTGTAAAAGGCACACTTTCACCTCATGAAGTGGGGTCACAGCCTAGCAACATTGGGTCTGAAGCATAGCAACAGCAGCCGCTGAGTCAGTCCAGTAATGCAATTATTGGACCTTTGGACTCAGTGCCTGAGGATCGACTCGCTAACAAGTACTGACACACGTGTACACACTGTAGCACACAGCCCACAGTGTGTGTGTGTGAGTGAAAGATCTGAGGGACAAAGCAAGGAGAGCTTTCTATGCAATGAAAAGAAACATTAAAATCTATATTCCAATTGAAATCTGGCTTAAAATTTTCCAGTTTGTACTAGAACCAATAATTCTATATGGTAGCGAAATTTGGGGGCCAAACCTAATAAATTTGACAAATGGAACAAAACAATCATAGCGCATCCTGCAGGTGCAGAGAAAAACACCAAATAACCTGTGCAGAGCAGAGCTCGGCCAATACCCCCTCTTACTAAAAATACAGAAAAGATCAATTAAATTTTACAATCACTTAAAATCACTTAACCCCCAGACATACCATCACAAAGCCCTAACATACCGGGAACTGAAACCAGAGAAGAGTCCCTTCAGCCAGCTGGTCCTGAGGCTCTCTGCAGTAAAAAGCCCACAACAGCCTCAGGACAGCAACAACAGTCAAGCAAATCAAACAAGCAAAAAGAAAAATGTATTGAATACTGGAAAGAAATTACCAAAACACAAAGTAAATTCCAATGTTATCTGACCCTAAAAAGAGAATTCACACTGGCAAATTACCTGAGTACAATAAAATGTCCTAAACTAAGAAAAATGTTGACAACATACAGACTGAGTGAACACAGCCTGGCCATAGAAAAGGGTCGCTCGCCACAGACAGAGTGAGCTCTCCCAGTGTGACACAGGAAAGGTATAGACAGAGCTGCACTTCCTAACCTCATGCCCTAAATATAAAACACAAAGACAAAAACACTTTGCAAACATTTCCCAAATATACCCCGAATTCGAATTCATATCAGACACACAGAAACTCTCTGGAGAAATACCCAATGTCAAATAATTGCTGCAAAATATGTCTCCTCATGCCATGAAGTGAGGACAACCAGTGGAACCTCAGACTGATAAATAATTGTACAAAGTTTCACATTATTATTATTTTGGTAATTGTTTTGTTTTTACATTATATGTGTAAAAATGTATCATTATTATTTTTTAATCAATTAATACATTTTTTATTTTTTGTTTATTATTATACACACACACGTTTACAGTATTATCTATTTATTTACTGTTTAAAAAAATAAAATAAATAATATAATATATATATATATATATATATATATATATATTTTTAACACACATACGCTTTAATTACTTGTGTAATGAAATGTATGGGGTTGATTGTTCTTATGTAGTTTGTATGATGCTTTGGCAATATTGTTGTTACACATTCATGCCAATAAAGCTAAATTGAATTGAGAGAATTTATAATTTTATATACTGTCTATGAGAGAAACGTGTGTCATTGGTGAAGAACTGTGCATGTTTGTGACAGAGGCATGCAGCTTATTTGAACAGTATGTGTTTTACTCCATGGCTGTTGCTATTGCTACATCACTGCTGCTTCTCTTTGCATGCTGCACTGTCCTTGGGTAGGTGCAGTGCGCGCGCGTGTGTGTGTGTGTGTGTGTGTGTGGTTGTGTATACATGCATGTATGTGTGCTGTCATTGTGTGCATAGCTTCCCGTTCAACATGACAGTGAGTACTATTGGCACGGTGTGTTCATGTGCCTTGAAGGTATGTGATATGTCACTGATCAAGGTCACTTCATCTTCAGTCCGTCTTCTGACCAGCTCGAATAGAGATATGAGAACATTACTCACCGCAGGGGCAGCTGGCAAATCCATTTTGGATTTGAAACTAGAGAAGAAGAGGAGGAATTGGTGATGGTTTTTTTAGGGGCTACCAAAACGTTTGTCCTTAGTTTTTAGTGCTGTTTTATTGTCGGTTTTTATTTTAGAGCTTTATTTTTTCTTCTTCTTCTTTTTTTTTTGTTCATTGTGGGTTTTTTTTTAATGAGTTAAAAAATAGTGTAGTTTTTATTTAGATCTGAGTCATTAATTTTATTTTGTATTTTTTTAAGTGAATTTTTATTTATTTGTTCATATCATTAAAGACTAGTCTGACTATTCATGCCTTCACACATCACGTTAAGTATTAAACCTTTTTAGTATTACTCCAGAATAATATTCTAGTTAGATTAGTTTAGTGTCAACCATATTACCATTACCAGTAGGCTACATCATAAAGACTACATCTGACCCCAAAACCATTGTCTTTGACTGTTTGGGTTGGAAAAGCTTCTGAATCAGCATTTAGACCCAGAAAATTAAGTCTTCATTATTCTAATATTTATGATTGCCTGTAAGAGTCTTATTCCCCATTGAAAACATGTGAAATACTTGTCAGTTACTACATTCAATACGTATGTTGTTTAGCAAAGCACCATTGTGTCAGAACTCAATGACACCAGCTAGATGAAAGGTCAACATCGTGTGTGGAGGACGGCACAAATTGGAAGTATAGATGGACTGATTATAGCAAGATGATGCAGTTAGAGAGGGGAACAGGGAGGAGAGACTGTATGTGGACTGATTAGAGATGGAATAATGGACGGGTGGACAATGAATACGAGAGAAGAAATGGAGAGATGAAAGAAGGAAAGATGAATTTACAGCTAATGAGAGAGGTGGAGAGCTTCCAAACACCATCATGGTGCGTGTACTGTACTACAATATATTGGTTATAATCAAATCTAATCTAATGAAAGGAAGGGAGTCTCGGGTGTACTGCAAGAAATCTCCATATTATCAATCATCTTTGTCTGTAATTGTGCCCTAACAGTCTGGTTTCTAACAAGTTAATAAAGATCTGCCACTGGAGGAAGATTATTTCAACCAATGTCCTATATGAATAAAGCTGTTTCAAAAATTTGCTAGAAATGGAAAACAAAATAAACAGTGTGTTTAGAAGATGGTGAGATTCACCAGCTAGCAGAGGGATGTTTTTATTTGTTTAAAGGGTCACTATAAGAAAGACCCTTTCCTGTTCCTGTCATCCACTTTTATCTGATGGCTTTTGTTGCCATGAGTGACCAAAGCCTGTAGTGATAAGTCTGATCAATCACTTTGTAATATGTGGACTAGGTAGGTTAAGAAACAATAAGAAATGTATGCAAGCATTTAACTACTACCTTCTTGATTTTGTGTCAATATCTTGTTTATAAATTCGGACTTGGTGTGGAAACCCCAAACAGAACGCTTTTGGACTCATAACACGGTCACTTATCAAGTAATGTTACTTAAAAGCACTTTTCAGAATCCGCTTTATTGCCAGGTATGTGTACACATACGAGGAATTTGACTCAGGTTTGTACATTGCTCATACAATAATACAGTAAGACAATAAAAAATAAAATCAGACACAGGCTACAGTGTAGACAACACAAATATACACACATGTCCGGGGTGAATGGATCTGCAGTGATGTTTCCTGCCCGTTTCCTGACTCTGGAAATGTATAAGTCCTGAATGGAGGGCAGCTTGGCACCGATGATCTTTTCTGCAGTCCTGACTGTCCGTTGTAGTCTGTCCTTGTCCATTTTGGTGGCAGATCCAAACCAGACAATGATGGATGCGCAGAGGACAGACTGATGATGGCTGTGTAAAAGTGAACATCCCTCTTTAAAAGTTCAACATCCCCTGTGTAAGAAAAGCAACACAGATATAGAACACACTCAGGCTTTATCTACACTACTACGCTTTCATTTAAAAACGAAAGAGTAAGTGGCCCTTCATCTTAACTGGGCATGTGCACGCCGGTGTAAACAGGAAAAATATTCTCCTCTGCCGTTGCAGAAGATTTGGCAAAGAAAGTACTATTACAATCGAATAACCACAGTAGAGATTGTTTTTGCATGGACAGACAACAAGGTGGAACTGTTACTGAAAGTAACGCGGGAGTATGATGCGACTGTGGTGGCGGAAAACAGTCTAGTTTTCAAACTTCTCCGTTTTAGTCTGGACAGGAGGTGCAAACGCAGCAAAAGTCTGGTCTGCGTTTTAAAACAAAAATGTAGTACTGTGGATGTAGCCTCAGATAAGGAATACACACACTACTAAACTGCACTCCATCTGCTATGCAGCTGTGTGTACACTGCCTGTAGAGAACAGTACATATACAGTATGCATAGTTGTGGCGCTCCCTGCAGGACTTGCATTGGGCATAGTGGTAAAAGCAAGCACGCAGGAATGGTGCTTGTGATGTGTCTTGATGAAACATTCACCATTGTACACCAATCGTGTTTTCTTCTACTTGCGTCCTCTTTCTTTACTTCTTTAAAAGTATGTCGGCTTTCTTGTTGCTGTGTTTTTAAAGTAGGGGGAATAGGAATTATTTCGGGTATCACAGACCAGCAAATCAATTGTCATCAATATTTTAAATCTCTAGAAGCACAGAGAGGTCTGCATCCATGCAGTGGACCTCACACCGGTCCAAATGGTGTTGTGTATTGGGAAAGATAGCAGGGCCTACAACGGATCCCTGAGGAACCCCACATGAGTTACAAGCTACAGAGGATGACAAATTACCCAAACTGACTGAAAAAGAACTGTAAAGCTGTACCATTAATACCAACTACCTTTTAAAGGCAAATAATTCACACATTGTGAATACTTCTTGGTACGTCATAAATTGACCTGCAATTTCTTTGTAATTATCTTTTTCGGCCTTTAAAAGCAATTAAAAAACATATTCATCACAGTAACAGGCATGCTGAGGGGAGTGAAGGTTAAGACAAAGACAGCCTGAAAATATGAGAGGGTGTAACCTGAGGGTGACAGTGTTACACAGTTTCACACACGTACACACATCTCCTGCCTTTCATTTACCCCTTTACATTCTGCTCATGTTCTTAGCTTCACAGTAAATGTACACGAGAATAAAGGGGTGGGTGACTGAGAGGAAGCGACACAATGTGAAGGGGATAGAAGGAGGAGTGCAGGAGAGAGGAAGGGAGGGAAGGAAGAAGATGCTTTGGGTGAGTGAGTGGAAGCGCCCATTAGTAAGAATTTAAAGGATGTGAAGAGAGGACGGCGAGCAAAGCAGCCAGCGTCTGCGGGACTAAGGGAGGAGAGGATGATGGGGAAAGAGAGGAAAAGGGAGTCAGAAAAGCAGATAAGAGACTTGGACAGTTGAAGAGCAGCGTCACCGGTCAACTGTGCATGCATTGATCCACAAGAACCAGGTGTGGTTTTGTCTGCTGGAGCCACGGGAGAGGAAAAAAACGTAAAGGAAGAAGAGAGAAAAAAAAGAGGATTGCTCTGTTCTGCTTCTCTGCTGCTGACGGCCAAATGAAGAGTGTGTGAGAGCACTCCAGCAGAGCGACACAACACACACATCACATGGGAGATGAACACATTCAGTTTGCAGAGAATCGGCGCTGCCAGCAAGCATCCTCCGTTACTTTCAGCAGCTGCCAGTTGTTGAGTTGAGATTTATAGGCTGTTTCATGTGGACCACAGGCAGCATTCGAAGCAGGTGAAGCACTTATCAGGTAGCGTGTGTGTGTGTGTGTGTGTGTGTGTGTGTGTGTGTGTGTTGGCTGTTACTGTACATCTTTGCTTGGAGATATTTTGTAGAGAAAGAGTATCTGAGGACATTTGAACGCCGGAGAGTTTGTAAGCATGTGTTGAAACCTGAAGAAAGAACATCAAAAAGATAAAAGACGAGAAGAAGATTTAAAGAAAAGGCTGTTGTTTGTTTGTTTGTTTGTTTGTTTCGACTTCTGGAGAAGCAGCCAGCTTTCATACTACACCAAACAGATATTTCCTTAAGGATGCTGAAATCAAGATCCCCAGGAGCTGGAAGTCATGATGTGGATTAGGGGATGAGTCCTGAGGAGGAGCCAGGGAGGGATGCGGTTGTTGGGGGTGAGAGGGCAAGAATGGGCTGCCCCTGCCCTGTGGCACATCTGGCTGCCTCTATTGCTGCCTCCCCATGAGCATGCAGGTCCTACAGATCGTCAAGGAGCTGGTGTCGCCGTCCAGACGCAGGGCAGCGGCCAGATTTGGAGGTGCGTGTATGTGCGCTACATCACATCGTTAATCTTGTGACCTATCATAGCCACTGATTGTATTTGCATGTAAAGTTAGACACATACAGGACAAAAATTTGACTCAAAGCATCACAAGAAATACCAGACATCACAAAGTCATCATTGTCCACCTGCTACATCATGGCCATGATGAATTTGCACAATGGGAACAAAATGTGGGGGGGAAAGTTCAATGTGAGGAAAGTGCAGCCGTCCAAAGGATTTATGAGCCCTGAGAATGTTTGTAGGAGGGTTGGACCAATATTAAGGGCTTACAAGTGTTTTATTGAAAATGATTATTGTCCATTGTTGTTGTCGTCCTCTGATACAATGGTCTGCTGTTGGATTGTTCATGAGTGTCAGTCTGTTAAATCAAGAATGAAAGCTCCCTCGCCGTGCTGTCAGGAGCTGTCTGGAACATCTTCATTAGTTTAATGTAGGTTTTAGTGAAGAGGTTTAGCATCATGAATTCTGCATCCAAGGCTTTTCCACTCTGGGGTCAGTTTCACAAAGATTTATTAGACTGATCTGTAGACATAGGCAAGGCTACGTTTTGCTCTTAAAGGTTTCGGAACGCTTGAAACAAACTAGTGCGTAAGTTTCGTCCAACCATGTCTAAAGGCAAAAGTGTTTCTACCCTTTCCAAATGGCCGTACTCAAAGGCAGGATGAAAAACGTGTCGGGATAGACAAGGATAAGAGTACAATGAATTGTACAAACAACCTGTAGCTCATTTTGTTTTTGCCAGCGATGATGTAGATGGAGCATTGAAAAGGCACCAGAGTTTTTAGTGGCAAAAATAACCACTTGGAATATTTTATCTGCTTCACACATTATCAAATAGGCCAGATAAGAACATCCATGTTGCTAAAATCACAACAAGTCTTTTGAAGAAACCAGAGCCTGAGGACTGTTTTCTGGTGTGATGTGTTCTCTTCTAACTACGCTCAGCATTTTTCAAACACTCGTGTTTTCACACATGTATGGGTAGCTGCACAGCTCCCATTTCACACTAGCATAGTTAGCTGTTTATGTCTGGCACTCATGGCCAAACTGTGCAAGTGACACTTTCAATACTTCAGGATTTGGCATGAAAATGGTCCGATTTATTGAATAAGTTAATTATTTTGAGCTCAGTGTCATTGTGTAAAAGGTTAAACTTCTTGCTGTGCCTGTGTGACATTCCCCTGGAGCCATCACTGTAAAAGCTGTATTGCTGTGGGACATGAATGTATTTGTGTGTGTGTGTTGTCCTGCAGCTGCATTTCTCTGGTGTGCAATGAATAATGAAGCATAGTGCCCGGGGTAGTATAACACTCTGTGATCCCTGACCCCTTGTCCTGTCTCCTGATTGGATCAACTTGTATGCAATAGCCTCGATCTGTGTCTACTATTGTTTGTGTTTTGTCAAAGCCACACGTTTATCCAAGTTTATTTGCCCTTGCAGGAGGAAGAAAGCCACAGCTTGTTGACTTCTCGCTTCAGTGCTCTTCGAATAAAAAAAGAAGCCTCTGTATTTCCAGAGGGGTGATTTGCACAAATTTAATGAGGGGTTGATGGGCAGGTAAATTGGTGCTTCTTGCTGATTTCTCCTAAAATGTGTTGTAATTAGGACACTGATGATAATTTATGAAAATATTTCTAGAGTATCTTCATTCTCTCTCATATTACCAGGTATTTGTTTACCTGCGTATGTGTGTGTGTTTAGGGTTAAATTGCTTTTTATTTTCTCTATTTCACCTGGAGTGACTTTACTTAACATAGGTTTAAAAAATGTTTAGAGTGATATTTTTCACCAGTCTTTCTGTCACTGCCCTCTCAAAAAAAAAAGAAACGTTAGCTTTAGCTCTGTTTGTGCTGTAAAATGGTGGCCTCTCACTGCCATAAAGCAATTCTGCTGCTGTAATAAAGCAATCCATTACATCCCAGCCCTCAAAAGTAGAAGCATTTATGTGATAGAGGCCAGTGTAAAACCTTAAACGCAGAATATACCTGCTCTAAAATCCAAGAAGCTTTTATTCAGGTAGAAAATGCTTGTTCTCTGCCAGCTGGCTTTGATAATGGCTTTAATTTATCAGCTAACCCCACTAGTGCACTCATGGAGGACTAATTAAGCCCCAACTATATGCTGCTCGCATTCCATTGGGAAGTCAATATTTTGGGTAGAAATTGCTCTTGTCCTGAATCATGCTGGTAACGGATAGATGAAAGCAGATGTTACCTTCAGGCATGCAGGTGTTTTATTTTGGGGACAGTGGGCTGATTATTTTTGAGGCGGTGAATAAGGTCAGATATGTCTTCATTTCACGAGGTGCCAGTGATTAAAGTAGCTTAATGTTAAAGCTAAATAAGAACTTAACTGATACGCAGCCTGCTCAGTGATCATTTTAATGGATTCAAGTGTCACCAATACCCTGGGCTGATACACTTTTTTTAAATGTGTTTTTAATAGGACTTGTGAATATTGAATTATCAGTGCTGTACCAGAGTTTGCATAAATTGAGTTTTTCCAGCAGCAATGACAAACTTATCACACTGTTTTTTGTGAATGCTGTTAACGAATCATTGAACTAACATCACCACATTCAATTGCCTTTCTTTAATATGGTAAGGGACTATTGCTGGCTGCAAGTCGAAACCCTGCCTTTTGACATACTGCTTTATGCCAAATCAGATGTCGCTCTTGAGCATTTTGTTAGTTTCGCACAGTGAAACAGAGCACTAGAGAAAGAAAGAAAAAACATTTTGCAGTACAAATATTTTTTTATGTGGATTGAGAAGGATGTTGATTGACGATGAGAAAATGTTTCCACCGCCCTGCTGCAGAGATCTTGTGGGGGAGCAAAATGTTAGGCTACATTGGACCATTTAAAAGTATGGCCTACCTTCTACCTGCAAACTCAGAGCGTGGCCCTGGGAGTTGTGAGTTTAACATGAGGATGTTTCTTTTCTTGTGAGTGTTTTGATTCCCCGGCGGCAGCCTGGGGGTGCAACAGGTTTCACTGACTTTTATGGGTACAAGGTGGACAGCGAAGTCTCTAAATAGTCACAGCCCAAAAGAAGTAAGTCAAACAATTTACCCTTTTGGGATGTCTTGTGCTGGTTTCACACACAACACGAAACAGTTTGTTGTGATTTAGTTAGTTTAGAAATAATTGGATCAAACTGATGCCGAAATGACTACCTCATGCTTTGTCAGGTCTGTCAGCAAGATTACAAGCTTACAACTTTAAAAAATGCATGTTTTCCAAGAGTTTGGATTGATCTGGGCTACAACAATAACTGGAATCAAGTAACAGACACATATGAACTTACCCGGTAGTTCAGCTTCCTCGCTTACTTTTCTCCAAGCAATCTCTTGTTGTATCCGGTCAATGTGAAACGTAAAACAAAAGATATGGCTGTCCGTGACATTTATTTGCCAGGTGTACACGAAATTGAACTCTCAGCAGTGCCCTTGGTGTTAGCTGTATTAATGAAAGCGAGTGACATAAATGTCATTTGTTTACAATGTTCCCATTTAGCTACATTGGTAGGTTTTGGCATTTTTAAAGTTCCTATGAAACGGAAACCACAGTGCTATTTGCTTCCGGATATGTACGTGTTTCCTGTTAAAACACAAAGCTAGGGAGGGACTTGTCGCAAATATTGATTGATTGAGGTTTGCAGTAGCCAATAGCGCTGAATTTGTGTTATGCCCCCACACCGTCTTGCAGACTCTGTGCGGACTAGTTCCAGCTCTTGCCTAGTGAACACGGCAGAGGCCAGTTTGACGAGAGGGAATACAGTACAGAGGAGGTTATCTTGCCGGATTTGGAACTTGGAACCCCGGGAGCGGATTCAGCTAACAGGACCGCTAGCAGCCCGGCTTATGTTAACCAAGCTAACTAGTTACGGATGAAGACAGATCGTTGGCAGCGTTTAACAGTTTAGCAAAAACTAAAGCTGTCTGTCCATCCTGAAGCTCTATAACGTTAAATCTTCTCGGTATTGTATTCCCTTTTACATCAGAGGGAGAACCAGAAAATTTTGTTCTCCAACTAATATGATCCAGTTTCACCAAAATCAGTTAATAAAGATGTGTTTTGCTTTTCATTGGATGCTCAATTAATACACGCCCCTAGTGCAGGATGAGTCATCAAAATTTTAAAATCGTTTTCCAGGAACTGTCAAACTCTAAAATAACATCAAGAATACCTACTAAACAATGTTTTTTTTTATCATTGTTGGGCCAGATGCTGGTGTATTGGTGACAAATGGTGCAAGGCATTATGCAATAAAAACAAATTAACATTGATTTTAACTTTAACATTTTCCCAAACAACTTTTGTGCAGAGAAGATGACTTTTAGAGATTGTTCACTGCAACCCGCTAGCTGGTAACATTGGTGACATATTGACGGTCTGTATTATTTTATAATTATATATTTATAATATACTTTAGTTGATGTTTTGCCAAAGTGCTCTTCCATGGGTGCTGCCATTGTTGTGCGACGTCAGACAGCTTTTTCTTCATGAGTCAGGGTTGAGGATTTGAGTTCCATTTACTTTTTTTAGTAGGTGTGGAAATATTCGAGTTGTGAGTTGCCAGGAATGCAGCATTAGCATGTCACAACTCAACATGTCCTGCAACATCAGCTGCTAACAACCAATCAGACCTTCCACCACCATGTATGACATCAGCCCTCCGATCTCCTCTTCTGCTCACACTATAATCAAACTGAGACAGCCATGATAACCAGCACACAATAAAGTTTTTTAAATTCTGATTCTTTCCCCATAGTCAAAAATATAAAAATTAAGGAAATAGGCTACAAATCACACATAAAGTAATTGAAAACACCCCTTTTCAACACTGCAGTTTTTTCCTTTATTTACATTCTAACAAACTGCTGTCTTAAGATATTCATAGGAACTCTTAAAAAATATAATTTATGTGGAAACAGCTGCTTGAATCACATTTTTATCAACACGAAATATTCATATTGAACATGATTGAATTATATTAACTCAAATTGTTGACTTATGTTAACTTATGTTTGGCACTAAAACAACTTATTTAAAGTTAGGAAAAGATGTGTTTATATGTTTAAATATTACACATCATGTGCAATCATGTGTCTTTGATTTTCAACAGATTGTACGCCCAGGTCTGAGAAACAGGCCACCCAATATAAAATACAGTGTAGAGACTGGCAGTCTTGTGACCGATGGTCTTGTTTGTTTATGTTAACTACTCTAATGTCACTAAGTTCATGTTGTAATGATTTATTGATTTTTAAAATGGTACCAGTGCAACCACTAACATGACCAACATGCACTTAGCCTCCAGCTCTAAACTGCAGCCACTCATGGCACCCGTAGACACCGTTGTGAGTGTGTATTAGACTTGATGACAAGTGTGTGAAAGTTTTTGTGAGGCAGGTAAATGTGTGTAATCAGCTCTAAAGGCACAGACACTTAAACAGAGAGAGAGTGTTTCAGAGACTTCAGCTGCTTTATCGACTGCCTGGGAACGATTCGCACTTTCCATTTGGCTGTCGTCTTTATCTCTGTCCATCGGCCCTGCAGAGGAGTTCACCTTGGCTCTTCTCTCAGCTTGGATCAATGCAGGCAGATTTAGAGATGGCCTCCAACTGATACAGCACACACATATACATAAATTCACACACTCACTGCGGTGCTGAAGGTGCTGTGCTGAGGTGTGATGACTGGGCGTAAGGTGCAGGGTGCTAGCAGATGCTGTTATTGTAAGTCCCGGGATGAGGTTTGAGTTCTGAGAGTGAGTAATATTGCGGCATGTTTGTGAGAAATAGAAAGCACAGTGCCTGTGAGGAATCGGCAGGTTGTGTGTGTGTGTGTGTGTGTGTGTGAGTGATAAATGATAAGGCTTTATCAGCAATGACTGTATCTCAGTTATGTACAACATAAAATAACCCAGGTGACATAAAGTCATTGCACTGGCTATTGCAATGGCAGTTTGTTCCACATAGCTTGAAAATCTAACAAAGCAACTTAAAAATGCAACCACTTCCCTGATCATGCTCAAAGAAAACAAAGTTGTCATGTTCATTGTAATAAAGGACGGTGTCTCCCAATACAACAGTCTGGGTCTTATGGATAACAGTGGTTCCCAAAACCTTTTCCCTCGGGACCCCTTAAAATGGAGCTATTACGGCTGCAACAAATTGTTCATTCGATTGATCTGCTGGTTATTTTCGTTGATTCATTTATAAATCATTTGCTCTATAACAAGTCAGAAAGTACAGAAACATGGCCATTACAATTTTCTAAGCCCAAAGTGTTGCCATCAGATTACTTTACTGTCAAAAGATGTTTGGTTTTCTTCCACATAAGACAAAGACTAGCATCAAATCCTCACATTTGGCTGATCAACCATTTTTCATTACTAATTTGAATTATTTTTAGAGGCCTTAAGAGGTGCAATTATCCAGGAAGTCACAAAAAATACACTGCTAGAGGAACGGCTGATAAAACAGACATGATTTTGTGCTTATTTTCTCATGACTCTTCAGATTTATCTAGCCTCCCTTTGTTGGGGTCCTGACCTTGGACTCTTTTATGGCTTGTCAACAGAAGGTTGGTGGTTCAAATCCCTAGATCCACTGCAAAAATGTGTGAGAGAAATTAATAAGAACTGCTCTCCCCTTCCACTCTCAAACACTCTGGTGGATCTCTGAATACCCGTAAAGGGAAACAAGTCACTGTATGAATGTGAAGCAGGGAAATATCTTTGGTAGTTAACAAAACTTCTGTCAGCATATTGACTTGTGGCTCATC
The DNA here is from genome assembly GCF_014851395.1 of Micropterus salmoides. Lineage (NCBI taxonomy): Eukaryota > Metazoa > Chordata > Actinopteri > Centrarchiformes > Centrarchidae > Micropterus > Micropterus salmoides. The sequence goes on from NW_024042278.1 coordinate 21,305, forward strand.
TACAATAGCCTGCAGGAGCCCCAAGGCTTAAACCATGGCCCTCATTTAAAGCGGTTTGTGCAGTTCACCCTAGAGTAGAGTTTGCCAAGAGAGCCTTGTGTTAGCCTCGTTATAATTTAGGAATTCACCCCATGTTCATTCAAAGAGGATAAACACAACCTGTGTTTCTGTCCAATTTAGGGATTATCTCCCTGTATAGTTGAAACATAGTGTGACATAAGCTGAGCAGTTTGACGAGCCTCCTGAATTTGTACCCCAAATACGATCAAAGCACTCATTAATAATTTCAGCTGCAGCCTCTATAAATTTCATCCCTGATGGAAGTTGCATAGAAGAAAACGTGTGAAGATAAAAAACCTAACCCCAAACCACTCTGATGCTTATTAATGTGAGAGTTGCAGGGTTTGAGCCAGGATTGTCTGAGACGGTGTCAAATGAGCCCATTAGCATGTTTCTAGGGAGTCTCCGCTCTTTCAAAGAGGGACATAAACTATACTGAAGACTGTACACCGGTTGAGCTCTACATAGTGATGTGAGAATTGATATCACACATAAATATCGTTATATTCCGCTAAAGATATAAGAAGTTAATGGACATTTTAAAATCACAAATAAAAACTTGGGTACATAAAAGAAGGTTCACCAAACAACAAGAAATATCTGCTGTAATGACACATATTTCATCCGTGTATTACATGGAAGTTAATTTCATATTGCTTCAGAGGTATTTTATAGTTAGAAAACCAGATCAGTCTGCTGGAGTTCACATTTAATTATATTCCAACATTAGCTAGCTACATGACTAACATATGAACAGTTACTTCATCATAATAAACTTCGTCAGAAAATGGAACCACGTTGTCAAACATGACGTTGGTGTGTGGATATCTACTAGCTATAAACTCCAACAGATGTCAAAACTTTAAGGTCATTTTAAAATGACAAATAAAAACAAGTACACCAAATAACCAATAGTTTGTGTTTTATTTAGTTTAGCTAGCTGCTAGAGAAAATGGAACCGTATTGTCAAACTTAATATGTTGATACTGACAAACAACACATTGGTGTGTGTCTTCTGTAAAGGGAGGAGGAGCATAGCAGTTCGGATTTATAACAAGTCTAAAGCAAGACTCAGCTGCTGCCAAACTGCAGGCTTCTCCTGGTCAGCACCATCGGCAACTCAGTATCTCACTGCATTATTCAGCAGCTGTGATACCCCACTCCCCTGTGGCTTCTTACCACTCAACCAAAGGAGGAAAAAAAGGTTTACTCAAATTCAAACACTGCGCCAGAAGCTTCAAACCAGGACACCTCTTTGTGTTTAGCATAACAACTTGTGAAGCATGTAGAGGCGTTGTGTGGGTGTGTAGGCTCATACATGTGTGTTTATATTTATGTGTGGACCGGAGCTTGAAGGAAAAAACCGCATGCTGGTTTGTTAAGAAGGCGCCGGCAGACAGTCCAGGCCCACCGGTGCCTGCTGACATCCACACTGTAGCAGCCGGGCTAATTGCCGGTCTGTCCTCCCTAAAGGGCAAAGCTGCAGTACACTTTATACAGCTGCTGTCGGCCTTTGTGGCAGAACAGAACGGTTTAATCTCAAAATGCTGGTTTTCCTTCACTGGCCTTAGCTTTAGCTGAACATCTGGGCTTGTTATATATTTTTCACTTCTCGTGTCAGGTTTAGAATGTATTGATCCCTGCTTGCTGCTTCACACCTAGTCTTATTAAATTATGTATCAAACGACTCTCTG
>NW_024042279.1:0-7300 GCF_014851395.1 Micropterus salmoides
AACTTTTAAACTGGAGGAAGGAAACGCTTTAAAACATACAGACACATTCTTTAAAACTGTCAAAACTTACCACACAAAATAAAAGTCTGAATGCAAGGCAGGAACTCCCCTGTGTTAAAATGTATTAATGTTTTCAATTTACTTTCTGGGATAAAAATATTCTTTGTTGTTTAAATTTTTGAGAATTGTGTGACATTTGTTTGATCCCGAAGTTTGAAAACATGTTTAAAAATTTTCATTTGCAATTCCAACATTTTTTTATATTATAAATAATATTGGAAAGCTTCTTTGTCTTTCTGTTCGACTGCTGGATGTTTCAGGTTTTTTTTTAAAAATGATTTATATTTTTTGGACATAATGATCATTGGTTTTAAATCACTTTAAACGAATACAGTGCTGGGCAATTATGACATTTTCTTAGTAGAAACATGTTGTGATATATTATTGTATTTAAAGACTAACAAAATTAGACATTAAAAGTTATGATTACACAAATGTTTCTTCCTGATGTAATTTATACCACCAGTTTGATTATTTTATGTTCAATTTAGTCATACTGTGACATTTTCGTATCAAATATATTTGACATTATATCAATGTTGGCCCTATCACTATCAGCCCTAAGAGAATATAATTTTATAACTTGCTGTAAAATCACTGTAAACTCGATTATTAGTGCTAATTAAAAATAGCTGCCAAACCATGTTTGTCAGTTGTTTTGTTTTTTTGAGTGAAGCAAACTTATTCATTAAATCCTGCATCATCAGTTGTTAAAACACATTTTCATCAGCAGTGGTCTTATTACACAACTTTTCTTTTGGTTTTGAAACTAAATAATCAAAGAATGAACCATACACGGATTCTTCAGAAGCTGATAAAAATTTGCATTGTGATGGCTGAACTTCCTGTATTTTTTTTTTTTGACATTTTCACACCTACAAGGTTTGAGCTACAGTTTCCGGAAACTTTTTCAGGCTTGTAGCTGAACCGCTGAAACCCTCATTACAGTGAATTCAAACATCCTGGACTCTTGTCTGCAGTGTTGCCAGATTGAGCGGGTTCCCGATTTGATTGGGCGGTCAAAATTTGTTTGGGCGGTTTGGGCTTGTTTGGATCAGTTTGGCGGTTTTTAACAGTAGCACTTTATAGGTAGGCTAATTTGAAACAAGACCAATTTGTCTCTGACAAAACTTAAGAGTGCATGTACTCCATCCAATCAATAATCACTATCTGAGCAACGCCCACTTCAAAGTCACGTTGCTCACGGTACCAGACAGCTCTGCAAACTGTACCTAGTTCCACAAAGTTGCGTTCAGATGTCTTCTTCGCGTCGGCCGTACTAGCGGCACAACCCGTATACCGGAGACCGAGTGGAGCGGACAGGCCCGCTGCTGACTGTCAGTGATCGTTCTCTCTGGCTGAATGAAGTCTGACGCTCCTGAATTTACGCATGGATGGATAGAGAAATATAGAAATTAATGGCAATAAAGCATGCTGTCAATATTTTAGAGACCTCCCAAATATCACAAATCATGCTTTTAGGGGAACAAAGCTCCCATGGCTCCCCAGTAGTTCGCACCCTATATACACATACAGGGTGCTGCGCTAAAGGTAATCTGTCAAAAAAAAAAATATATATATATATAAAAAACAATGGTAATCTATGCACTATCCCAAATTTCGTGAATCAAGTTAAAGTGTGTCATGTCATTGGATGAAATAAATTTGACTTAAAAATACAGTGTGTGGAGGATCATTTCACCGCAAGGTTTTGATGCTGTCATTAAAACCTTACACTCCAGTCCAGCAGGTGGCGCTAATGCACCTAAAACGGTCTATGCTTCGGCTGCCGGTGTGTATTTCTTGTATGTAAAGTATGTAGGCTATGTAAATCTAATGTAACCCTAAGGACACGTGGAAGTTAAAATACTGAAATAAATACTGATAACATATTTTGGGCGGTTTTTGAACAGTTTTTGGGCAGGAATTCATGAGCAGGATCTGGCAACACTGCCTCTCTGTATCAGACACCGGAACATGAAATTAATATTGATCTTCTAATCAGATGGCCAGAAGAAACGCAAACAACGATTTCCCAAAATATGGTATTATTCCTTTAACAATGAGGCGATTTGAAGCAGGTAAGAATAGGGTTCGATATGGAGAACCAAATTTCCAAGAACTGTGGATTGGATAAGACCCGTGCGTTTGGATCCTGCTTCTCGGTTCCCAACTTCCTGCATATCTCAGCTCCTGCCTGAACTGCAGTGAGCATTTTACAGCCCATCAAACTGTCTCTTATCAGCCAGGAGTTGCTACGCCGACCTAACCGCAGCAAAAGGCTCCAAAGTTTGGTTTAGCTTCACTAAAAAACTGCAGCACCTGCAGTTAGGAGGTTTGGTGCGAGGGAGGAAGCAGCTCCAACATGACGAAGCGTTTCCTACAAAATGGTGTGCATCTAAAGGAACGCTTCACCGTGTTCAACGTGATGCGCTCTTTCAGCTACAATGACACCCCAGCTAACACTAACAGCAGCAATGCCTCAGGTACAAAACACAGGTGAGCTGACGTTCACCTTTTATACTGAAGGGAAACCAAAGATGGCTACAGATGAAACGAGTCCCCAGAGACGCCGCTCTAGGACAGAGACTCATTTCAGAGACAAAAAGAGGAAGATGAAGGTCAGCGAGCGCTGACAACATCTGTGGTGAAGGAACCAGCAGAGATTCAATAAGAACTGGATTCCATGAGTAGAATCAGAATCATAAAATTTAAAAGACACCCAACCCTGGGCAAGAAAACAGTGATTCACAAGCAGAATAAGCTCTGGCTACTTTGATCCTTTTCTACAGTGCATCTGTGGACTTCTGATTTCCATATTGATCTAGGGCACGCTGAGGCCGGAGCAGAACTGGGTAACCCAGATACAACAGCTGTCAGGGGCTTAAAAGAGATGCAAGGAGCCCTGTCAGAGAGGCCGTTCCCTCAGGAACAAACCTCCAGTCCATACCCCCTCTTATATCCTGGCAGAGATTTATACAGAGGAAAAGTTAAAAATCGTCCAATGTCCCACAAGCTTCAAGTTGGTCCTCACAGCGAGCTCAGGTCTGGCCAGGATGCACAGTGTCATGGGAAACGTAACTTTAGAAACAAGGTGCAGAAACTGCTCAAAAGTTTAGGTTTCAATGTGTTTGTCTTCTTTCTACTTCTACTCTCTTCACCTCAGGGGGGGGAATGCACTTTTTACTTAACTACATTTATTAGCTTTAGTAACTTTGCAAATGTTTTCTGTAAAATTTGTAAAGTTATTATGTTTTGTTATTAATAGAGCACGGCCGATATTATCGGCCGATATGAGCTGATTGCATTTAATCTGCAGCGGCAGATATATGAATATTAAAAAGAAACAGTCAGATCCTGATCTCGTAATTACGAGAAAAGATGTCATACTAGATAATGGTAAAGTTGGAAATAGCCTATATTCACAGATTCGAACTTCCGGGATCAATAACTCATAAGCACAAACGGCGCCTCTTTATTATCGTAGTTAAGTAGACAACAAGCTACAAGTACATTGTCACAAATGAGTCTTCCTAGGAGCGGCACGACGAGACGAGTCCGCAGGGACCTTCTACAAAGTGCAACACCGAAAACACATTCTGCAGAGATATTCAATAACTTCACACTTATACAATGTAGTGGCCCCAAAATCACCTTACACATTAATGATATACTGCTGGTTATACTACAACACTTAGTTTGGGGGAAAAAAGACTTTTGCATACCTAATATTAGGTAGGCCTATTTTTATTATTCAATAACTACACTGTTAAAGGCTGTAGTGTCTCAAAAGTCACCCCACAAATCATTGATATCCTGCTTGTGATACTACAACACTTAGTTTGTAGAAATATTGTTTTAGTAATATAACTACTAACTTTTAGATTAGTTTAGTAGAAGTTAATAGAATATTTTTAGAGACAGCAGCAAAAGGTTGTTTCCTGTTTAAGACCTGGTGGCCTGACTGAAAGAAACAGTGACATTATTCAGGAAACTCAGATCAAACAGCTGATCAGTCTGCTGTCTATTGATAAACTGTAGGAAAAAGTTCGACAGTTTCACGGGATCGCGGCAGCTACACAGAAGCCGTTGCCATGGTTACCTCGGGGAGAGCTTGTTTGCCTGTCTTGAGGGGTGGTGATGGCGCAATGGATAAGACGCATGCCTTTGGTGTCAGCATGACATGTATTGTATAGCAATTGTAAGTCGCTTTGGATTAATTAATGTAAATGTAAATGAGGAGCGCAGAGCGACCCCGCAGATCCAGGCCTTATAAACCCTGTCACAACCATTCACAAGACATTCATTTATAACTTGCCAAAACCTTTAACATAAGGACGACTTAAAAAGCAACCGTTCATACAGCAAAGTATATAGGCTACATGATTGATCAATTGACAACAAAGTCAAAGTAAACACTAGATATAGCTCATAACAAGCAATCATCAAAACATACCCAATTTATCCGATACTTATTGTCATTGTCATTGTCACATGTCTCAGTGTTGGGAAAGTTACTCAGAAATAATATAGCTATTACCTAGTTACTTAGCATATACTCCTTAAAAAAGTAATATTAGCTGGGTCCTTTTTTTTTAACTTTTTTATTACTACTGGGTGATATAACGCCACTCTCTCCTGATGAGTCCAAGCAGCACTGGCAGCAGCGGCCGGAGTTTCTTTCTGAGTTTCACGTTGCTGTGTTGCTTTAGCTGATGCTTCAATTAGCCTAAGTCAATGTAGAAATGTTCGCGGTTGAAAACTTTTTGCTGGTCACACAAAGTTTACAACGGATGACAATGTTCTTTGCATCTTAGCCTGTGACACAATAATGGCAACAACGTTACTTAACAGCTGTCGAAAATACCTCTCTCTCCCTGTTCCCCTCGCTTCCTTTTTGGCTAATATCTGATAAGGTCCGGTCCTTAATATGACTAGTAACTGTAATAATTACTGTTTTGGAAATAGTAATCCGTCACACTGTACTTTACTGGGAAAAGTATAATATACAGTATTACTGCCCAACACGTCACGTACCACAGATGCGCGAGAGCGACTGTGTTACACACTGCGCAGGTGTGGAACGGGCAGCTGAACGCAAACAAACATCCTTGTTCATGATTCACGTGGGACCGATTTTTAGGTCGGAATATCCGGAATTCCAGATTAATGCGGAAAAATCACATCCCTGGTAGTTTTCAGCCCTAGTTTGGTCCTGTATTCACTGGCCTTTAAGCCCTAGTTTGGTCCTGTATTCATACAGCCCTAGAGTCTTATGTGGCACACTTCAGCAGGATGGGGCTGTACCTCAGTCTGGACCATATGTTGGCGGTGCAGCCGGAGGTCGAAGACACAGCCGTACAGGTCGATGGTTCCTTTGGAGTCCAGCTGCTGCAGAACCCGATCCAAGGCGATGAAGGTCCCTGTACGGCCAACACCAGCACTAAACACACACAGAGTCAGCTTTAAAGAGCAAATCCTCACATTGGAGAGAAAAATTAAAAATCATTTTATCTCTTTAGATTCGGTTTCCTCTCAGCCAATAAAACGTCCACACACGCTCTGTCCTACCTGCAGTGTACGATGGTGGCTCCGGTGGTGGGTGATCGGTCCACGTAGTCCCGGGACCATCCTGACAAACTGGATCAGGAACTGAGATAAAGAGCAGGTACCGATGCTCTGACAGCATCTGAATGACCAGGTCACTGTGGGACAGAGGCTCTCGGTCTGCACGCCAGTACTGATCACACTTCACCTGCAACACAACGACCAGCGTCTGTTTTACTACTTCACTTTCGGCTCTAGGAACTTTTGATAAGCATTTCTCACTATTATCTTTAATAATTTCATCAAAAATTTAATCAACAGATTCAATCAATGATAAAAATAGCAGCAGCCCTTGTTAATGACTTTTACTTTTCAGTAGTATATTTTCTAGAGCTAGAACGATTAGTTAATTGATTAGTTAATTGACAGAAAAACAATATTCTTTAGTTTTAACTTCATTGGTGAGGATTTGCTGCTTTTCTTTGTCTTGACGATATGGTCATCTTCTCGTATGTGACAGGTGCAGTCTTTCGTGACACTATTATTTTACAAGACACCAGATGGTGGTTATTTTACAAGCATGGACGAGGTAGAGCAACACAAGGAGGAGACACAAGTGCAGATGTCAACGTACTGCTGATAGCGAAAGTCAGCAGAGCAGACAGCATACAGAAAGACAGGAAGAGGAGGGGCCAGCAGGTGTTTTTACAGTAAGTAACCATAGGTAGGCTGCACAATTAATTGAATATTGATCGCAATTACGATTTTAGCTTCCCGCAATTAAATGAACATGATCGACGCCGATATTGCCTTTAAATGCGTGCTCTGCTCATGGAAAACTCTGCATATCAAATCCAGCAGTACATAAACTTTACACAAGTCCGCACGTGTCCACTGCGCCGCGGCTGCTGGAGCTGGTTGTGGCCCTTCTAGTCAATGTTTGGGAGTCAAACAGACACAGCGCGTCCCACAAGCAGCTCTCGGTTCTGCGAAGAATACGCAGAACCGAGATTGTTCTGCGTATTGTTGACAGAAGCCATGTCAAGCTGCACAGAGCAGATCGAACTGAACAGGGAGATTTTCAAAATAAAAACACCCTGTGTATACTTCCGATCATAAATTAATAAAAAACACAGTTCAAACCGACACAAAAAGAAAAGATTTAACTAGTTAATCATAAAACCAGCACAAAAACCAAGCACTGACTACTAAATCAAAAAAAATCTAAACATCAGCAAAATCACGCAGGCAAAACGTGAAAAAATCTGAGTTTAAAGTCAGTATTCTGAGATTATTCGTATCAGAGTTCGGAGTTTAGTGTCAGTGTTCTGAGTTTAGTAACAGAGTTCTGAGATTAAAGTCAGAGTTCTGAGTTTAGTGTCAGTAGTGTCAGAGTTCTGAGTTTAGTGTCAGTAGTGTCAGAGTTCTGAGTTTAGTGTCAGCATTCTAAATTTAGTGTCAGTATTCTGAGATTAAAGTCAGTATTCTAAGTTTAGTGTCAGTAGTGTCAGCATTCTGAGATTAAAGTCAGCATTCTAAATTTAGTGTCCGTACTGTCAGCATTCTGAGATTAAAGTCAGAGTTCTGAGTTTAGTGTCAGAGTTCTGAGATTAAAGTCAGAGTTCTGACTTTAGTGTTAGTATTCTGAGATTAAAGTCAGCATTGTAAATTTAGTGTCAGTATTCTGAGATTA
>NW_024042280.1:0-4875 GCF_014851395.1 Micropterus salmoides
ATGCTGACTTTCATCTCAGAACTCTGACACTACTGACACTTTCTTAGAATGCTGACTTTAATCTCAGAATTCTGAAACTACTGAAACTAAATTTAGAATGCTGACTTTAATCTCAGAACTCTGACACTACTGACACTTTCTTAGAATGCTGACTTTAATCTCAGAATGCTGACACTACCGACACTAAATTTAGAATGCTGACTTTCATCTCAGAATGCTGACACTACTGACACTAAACTCTGAATGCTGACACTACTGACACTAATTTAGAATGCTGACTTTCATCTCAGAATGCTGACACTACGGACACTAAACTTAGAATGCTGACTTTAATCTCAGAATGCTGACACTAAACGTAGAATGCTGACACTACTGACACTAAACGTAGAATGCTGACTTTAATCTCAGAACTCTGACACTACTGACACTAAATTTAGAATGCTGACTTTCATCTCAGAATGCTGACACTAAACTCAGAATACTGACACTAAACTCAGAATTGACACTAAATTAAGAATGCTGACTTTCATCTCAGAATACTGACCTAAACTCAGAATACTGACACTAAACTCAGAATACTGACACTACTGACACTAAATTTAGAATGCTGACTTTAATCTCAGAATTCTGACACTGAATTTAGGATGCTGACTTTCATCTCAGAACTCTGACACTACCGACACTTTCTTAGAATGCTGACGTTAATCTCAGAATGCTGACACTAAACTCAGAATACTGACAATAAAGTCAGAATTGACACTAAATTTAGAATGCTGACTTTAATCTCAGAATGCTGACACTACTGACACTAAACTCAGAAGGCTGACTTTAATCTCAGAATACTGACATTAAATTTAGAATGCTGACTTTAATCTCAGAACTCTGATACTACTGACACTTTCTTAGAATGCTGACTTTAATCTCAGAACTCTGACACTACTGACACTAAACTCAGAATGCTGACACTAAACTTAGAATGCTGATTTAATCTCAATCTCTGACACTACTGACACTAAATTTAGAATGCTGACTTTCATCTCAGAACTCTGAAACTACTGACACTTTCTTAGAATGCTGACTTAAATCTCAGAATGCTGACATTAAACTAAGAACTCTGACTTTAATCTCAGAACTCTGATACTACTGACACTTTCTTAGAATGCTGACTTTAATCTCAGAATACTGACACTAAACTTAGAATGCTGACTTTAATCTCAGATCTCTGACACTACTGACACTAAATTTAGAATGCTAACTTTAATCTCAGAATGCTGACACTACTGACACCAAACGTAGAATGCTGACTTTAATCTCAGAACTCTGACACTACTGACACTAAACTCAAAATGCTGACACTACTGACACTAAATTTAGAATGCTGACTTTAATCTCAGAATGCTGACACTACTGACACTAAACGTAGAATGCTGACTTTAATCTCACAATACTGACACTACTGACACTAAACTCAGAATGCTGACACTACTGACACAAACTTAGAATGCTGACTTTCATCTCAGAATGCTGACACTACGGACACTAAATTTAGAATGCTGACTTTAATCTCAGAATGCTGACACTACTGATACTAAATTAAGAATGCTGACTTTAATCTCAGAACTCTAACACTACTGACACTTTCTTAGAATGCTGACACTAAACTCAGAATTGACACTAAACTCAGAATGCTGACTTTAATCTCAGAATTCTGACACTACTGAAACTAAATTTGAATGCTGACTTTCATCTCAGAATTCTGACACTACTGAAACTAAATTTAGAATGCTGACTTTCATCTCAAATTCTGACACTACTGAAACTAAATTTAGAATGCTGACTTTCATCTCAGAACTCTGACACTACTGACACTTTCTTAGAATGCTGACTTTAATCTCAGAATTCTGAAACTACTGAAACTAATTTAGAATGCTGACTTAATCTCAGAACTCTGACACTACTGACACTTTCTTAGAATGCTGACTTTAATCTCAGAATGCTGACACTACTGACACTAAATTTAGAATGCTGACTTTAATCTCAGAATACTGACACTACTGACACTAAACGTAGAATGCTGACTTTAATCTCACAATACTGACACTACTGACACTAAACTCAGAATGCTGACACTACTGACAACAAAACTAGAATGCTGACTTTCATCTCAGAATGCTGACACTACGGACACTAAATTTAGAATGCTGACTTTAATCTCAGAATACTGACACTAAACTCAGAATGCTGACACTACTGACACTAATTAAGAATGCTGACTTTAATCTCAGAACTCTAACACTACTGACACTTTCTTAGAATGCTGACACTAAACTCAGAATTGACACTAAACTCAGAATGCTGACTTTAATCTCAGAATTCTGACACTACTGAAACTAAATTTAGAATGCTGACTTTCATCTCAGAATTCTGACACTACTGAAACTAAATTTAGAATGCTGACTTTCATCTCAGAACTCTGACCTACTGACACTTTCTTAGAATGCTGACTTAATCTCAGAATTCTGAAACTACTGAACTAAATTTAGAATGCTGACTTTAATCTCAGAACTCTGACACTACTGACACTTTCTTAGAATGCTGACTTTAATCTCAGAATGCTGACACTACCGACACTAAATTTAGAATGCTGACATTCATCTCAGAATACTGACACTAAACTCAGAATGCTGACTTTAATCTCAGAACTCTGACACTACTTACACTTTCTTAGAATGATGACTTTAATGTCAGAATGCTGACACTACTGACACTAAATTTAGAATGCTGACTTTCATCTCAGAATGCTGACACTAAATGTAGAATGCTGACTTTAATCTCAGAATTCTGACACTACTGACACTAAACTCAGAATGCTGACTTAATCTCAGAATACTGACACTAAACTCAGAATGCTGACTTTAATCTCAGAATGCTGACTCTAAACTCAGAGTACTGACACTAAACTCAGAATTGACACTAAATTTAGAATGCTGACTTTCATCTCAGAATGCTGACACTAATGACACTAAATTTAGAATGCTGACATTCATATCAGAACTCTGACACTACTGACACTTTCTTAGAATGCTGACTTTAATCTCAGAATTCTGACACTACTGACACTAAATTTAGAATGCTTGACTTTAATCTCAGAATTCTGACACTACTGACACTTTCTTAGAATGCTGACTTTAATCTCAGAATACTGACACTACTGACACTAAATTTAGAATGCTGACTTTCATCTCAGAATGCTGACACTACTGACACTAAATTAGAATGCTGACTTTCATCTCAGAATGCTGACACTACTGACACTAAATTTAGAATGCTGACTTTAATCTCAGAATACTGACACTAAATTTAGAATGCTGACTTTAATCTCAGAATTCTGACACTACTGACACTTTCTAGAATGCTGACTTTAATCTCAGAATACTGACACTACTGACACTTTCTTAGAATGCTGACTTTAATCTCAGAATACTGACACTACTGACACTAAATTTAGAATGCTGACTTTAATCTCAGAATTCTGAAACTACTGACACTAATTTAGAATGCTGACTTTCATCTCAGAATTCTGACACTAAATTTAGAATGCTGACTTTCATCTCAGAATGCTGACACTACTGACACTTTCTTAGAATGCTGACTTTAATCTCAGAATTCTGAAACTACTGAAACTAATTTAGAATGCTGACTTAATCTCAGAACTCTGACACTACTGACACTTTCTTAGAATGCTGACTTTAATCTCTGAATGCTGACACTAACGTAGAATGCTGACTTTAATCTCAGAACTCTGACACTACTGACACTAAACTCAAATGCTGACACTACTGACACCAAATTTAGAATGCTGACTTTAATCTCAGAATGCTGACACTACTGACACCAAATTTAGAATGCTGACTTTCATCTCAGAATGCTGACACTACTGACACTAAACGTAGAATGCTGACACTACTGACACTAAACGTAGAATGCTGACACTACTGACACTAAACGTAGAATGCTGACTTTAATCTCAGAACTCTGACACTACTGACACTAAACTCAAAATGCTGACACTACTGACACTAAATTTAGAATGCTGACTTTCATCTCAGAATGCTGACACTACTGACACTAAACTCAAAATGCTGACACTACTGACACTAAATTTAGAATGCTGACTTTCATCTCAGAATGCTGACACTACTGACACTAAACGTAGAATGCTGACTTTAATCTCACAATACTGACACTACTGACACTAAACTCAGAATGCTGACACTACTGACACAAAACTTAGAATGCTGACTTTCATCTCAGAATGCTGACACTACGGACACTAAATTTAGAATGCTGACTTTAATCTCAGAATACTGACACTAAACTCAGAATGCTGACTTTAATCTCAGAATGCTGACACTACTGACACCAAACGTAGAATGCTGACTTTAATCTCAGACTCTGACACTACTGACACTAAACTCAAAATGCTGACACTACTGACACTAAATTTAGAATGCTGACTTTAATCTCAGAATGCTGACACTACTACTGACACTAAACGTAGAATGCTGACTTTAATCTCACAATACTGACACTACTGACACTAAACTCAGAATGCTGACACTACTGACACAAAACTTAGAATGCTGACTTTCATCTCAGAATGCTGACACTACGGACACTAAATTTAGAATGCTGACTTTAATCTCAGAATACTGACACTAAACTCAATGCTGACACTACTGACACTAAATTAAGAATGCTGACTTTAATCTCAGAACTCTAACACTACTGACACTTTCTTAGAATGCTGACACTAAACTCAGAATTGACACTAAACTCAGAATGCTGACTTTAATCTCAGAATTCTGACACTAC
>NW_024042281.1:0-19402 GCF_014851395.1 Micropterus salmoides
TTTAGCCTCCTATAAGTCTCTTTGACACCCAAGATGCAGCCATTTCTCTCCAGGTCTCCTCCATTTGTAGAGTGAGCCAACCACTCTTCATAGTCCTGGTCATTACCTGATGAATTAGATGACGACCCGTCAGAACACAACTGTTTTATATCACGGGGAAACAACCTCTAGTGGGCTTCCAATTGGTAAACCAAGATGAGAACAACAAAGCGTAGCCACTGTAATTGCACACTTCCTGGAGCTAAAAATTCAGCCCTGCTCAAGAGGTAATACCAAATCCAAGTTCCAGTGACTTCCAGGTATTGCTAATAGTGCTGTTGTCACATCACAAGAAAGATTAGTAGTATAAACACAGAACAATAACCGTTGTTTTACTTCAAAGTCTGCACCAACAACCATTGCTATGACCACACAGCAAAACTGAGCAGAAGAAACAATTAAAGCCCCTGAGATATTGACTTAAAATCTGAAGTATTTCTCTATGACATTAAATATTCATGACTTAAAGGCAATCAAAGATAAAAAAAAACCCATCTTCAGTTACTATTAGTTAAGAGATTAACTGTTATCAACTGTCATCAGATTCTGATTCAAATTATTTATTTGTGCTCCCTTCAAAGTAGTGAAAAGAGCCCAGAGAATAAAATGCAAACAAAAATCTCATATAAGTTTAGGTTACGGAATGTCCCAGGTCATGGGTTGGTAAGTTTCTGTAATGGAAAAACTGGTGTAAGACTCCACCTCACTGGAGACATCATGTTACCACTAGGTAACATGCCCCATAAGGGGCAGAATAGATAATAGCAGTAGATGGCGTAGTTGCATCTTGACTCACATTCTCTTGTAATGAGGCTCTGGAAATCAATGGTGACGGCCACCCACATGGGCTGACCGTCTTCCTCAGGCCGGAAGCCCCACACACTGACACTCATGGCCTTGGTCCCCGGCTCGGATGCCAGGCCTGCAAAGAAGAAGGGCTGCTCGGTAAAGTTGTAGGATTTCCAGCACTGGCCCTCGTCTGTGGAGAACCTGGTGACGAGAAATGGTAGTTTGTGGAGAAATTTGGGTGAAAAGAAACTTTGAATATAAGAACTTTCGGCCCGCCATTGCCAAAAAATATTTTTTTTCATTAAATAAAAATATCTGCTCAGTACTTGATAGTCTTCACTTGTCCTTCATGCTGGGCCTCCACAGCCACAATGAGACCCCCAGAGTCCAATATGCTGTAGTGGTGAGTACCCCTCAGTGTCCCCCTCCAGCTATAACCCCCGTCTGAGGAGACAAACACATCTGGGTGCTGTGATGATGACAGACAGTCACCTACAGTACCTGGAGAAGGTATAAATACATCTTTAAATTATCATTACATTTGATTTACAAGTTAAATACATTTATTAAAAAATATATTGAATTAGAAAATGACTCAGAGATGTTTAAAGTTGCATACTTGTACCATTTTAGCTAAACTTTGACATTATTTGTCCTATGTATCAAAATGTCTTGTACTGAAATTAAATATGGGTGCATTGCTGTTTAATTACCATGGGCGATAACCAGACCAATAGCAGTTGGCTCAGACAGAGCCAGCATGGGAACGATGCGGTTGTTGCGACTGTGTTCTCCATGAATGTGAAGGTTGCACTGATGGGAAAAAGCACACTTATAGTGTTTTAGTGAACACGGCCTAACTTGTAGGATATAATGTTAATATGCACACGCAGACTGGGATTTTAGACATATAACACACATTCTTGACGTGTTCTCCACATTCCAGATTCTCAGGTTTGTTAAGTTGCCTCCACGTCCCTCCTCTGTTAAAGGAAATGACAGATCGTATACAGCCATCTGCAACAAAACACATTATTAGAGTCAAATTTCAGTAATTTATCAAAATGAAAAGGTGAACAAATGGCTGGCAGACTGACAGGTTAGTTGTGGGATTTGTGTGGGTATAAAGACAAGCAGTTTGATATAAGGGAAGATAAATGGATATATCCATTGATGAAACTATATATCATGATAGACATCTTACCTTTCTTACTTAAGTTTAAAGGATAAGCCTGATATTACTTTGTCAAAAAGCTGTCTGTCAGTGGTACTGAAGACATGAATCTTTAAAAACATGTCACAAATATATAGTTTAATTTTGTTATTTTTTAAAGGCTCACTAATTAGCTAAAACAGCTGGGCACTGTAGATTTTGTGCATTTAGCATGTGTTGGGGATTATTTCAGTGGTGGATTATTACACACTTGGCGCTCTAGTGAGTATTGTGGCAGCAGTGGGATTGACTTGAAATCACAATATTCATCACAATAAAGAAACATTTTGGACGACAGTGGAGCTCTGTGGCACATAGGAAATTACATCAGACTTTGAATACACAGATAATACTTGTGGATAGATTCGGTTTTGGTTTTGATCTTTTCATAGGATCCGTTCAAAATATAGAATATCACCAGACTTATTCTTTAGGGTTAGTTCAATGGTGTGCAGACAGGAAATTGACAGGCAGGACAAATAGATCAGCTTGCCTTACTAAGGCATCAAATCAAATTACATGTAGGTCATTGTGTAATAAATTAAAATCATTACTTGAATGTGCACAAAGTGCACTGGTACACACACGGGTTGCAAACCATACCTTCGTCTAGTTTGTTCGTGAGGTACACTCCTCTCAGTGAAGTTATGTTGGTGAAGTCGCTCTTCCGCTGCCCATCAAAGAGATGGCGCTCAAGTGATTTGGAGAAAAGGATGCCACGGTCATCTGACGTGTACATGGTCCCAAAGAAAGTGTCTGTGGTGAAAGAGAAGACAGCAGAAAGAAACAAAGGATCATTTTAGTCTCTCAGACACATAGTTAGCCAGTAGCCTATTTTTCTATGCTTATGCCTTTTGTGGACTGGAGTTACAGTAATGTCTCTTTTCATTGATGTTAAATACAACATGCATCACCTTCAAAGAGAATCAGCACCTGGTATACCACGTTTGCACAAACCTTTCAACATCAGCATAATTACAACAAGTCACCATCAGTCATATTTTAACTTTGTGAAGATTACACACGTGTCAGCTAAAGCCATGAAGGGCAAGCTCAGCTGAGGGAGGTGATTGAAGTGGTTTACATTTTCAGTGTGTGTGTGTGTGTGTGTGTGTGTGTGTGTTTGTGTGTGTGTGCTTGTGTGTGTGCTTGTGTTATACCCTGATCCCTAGATATGTTTGTCAGCTTTTGCAGTGTAAACTAAATCTCCTGCCAACAAAAGATAAAGCCCCTCTACACCATATCTCCCCTATTTATCTCAGCAGTAGAAAAGTCCCATCACCTAACCCATATAGCACTAACTGGGGCACTTGCCAGGGAAGAAGATATAATTATAATAATGTCAGAGGAAAGCAGACGTGAATAAGAAAGAGAGACTGAGTGAGAAGGAAACCAGGAGCGGGGAGGGAGAAAGAGAGTGAAAGAAAGGAACAAAGACTGGGTAGCTGGACTTGCATGCCGGAATGATTTGTCAGCAACACGTAGAACTTGTGAAACCAGTCCGGCCTTTACAGTTGAGCTTTTCCATTACAACAAAGAGCAACTGAGAGACTTTAAATTCAGTCACATTGTCTTCACAACATGGGCATATTTGCTAACATGTGTCAAGTGTGTTTTTAAGGTAGTTTGTCAAGGTAGGTGTGTGTTTGAGCGGAAAATGCGAACAAAGAATTGTCGGTTACCTCCTGGGTTGTCCACATGCATGAAGAGCATATCTTCATCTCCATCCAAGATGGAGTAGAACTGCAAACATGCTCACATATATGGAGGGAGAGAGCACATGTGGGTGAGAAAATCTGGAATTGCAATTTTAAAAAACTACTTTTTGACTAAAATTGTCTAATCGCCGCGAGAGAAAGTGTATGCTTGTGCTGTCAACAAGATACCGTGGGTTTGTAATTGTGTGGTGTGTGTGTGTGTGTGTGTATTAATGCATTAATGTATTTATTTTAAGCAAACCAAACTCTGTAATGTCCAACCACCAAAAGGTATGCACTTGACACCAGAGTTTAAAACTTTCCCAACTCCATGTCTGACCCAAAGAGCAAGAGAAACATGTGACAAAGGACATAATTACATTAACATCTGTACATTTACTGTGGTTGGGCAGGGTATCCTGTGAAATATTTCGATACTAGTGCCGGCACCTGTTACAAAAGGTACAAAAGGAGCCAAAGTTCTATAAATAAAAATAAAAATAATAAATAAAAAGTCTAAAATTGGCAAATTTATCTATCAGATCAGTGCATGAGTAAACAAGATAAAGAGTCTTACTGATCAACACCAGCTTTTGATACTTGTTGCTTTATCAATATCAAAAGGTACAGTGTGGTTTGATTGGAACCCCATTCCTGTGCTGTTAATAGACTAGCCAATGTCCCTGATTTTAACTTAACTTCAAGTTAAATCAGCTAACCAAGCTTGGAGATGGAGGCCATTTTCAAATAATACAGCAACTCAGCAATCAAAAGATTACACCTTGGGTTTTATTTTTGTTTTCATATCCAACAGAAATGATGGACAAAACTATAAAAATAATAAGTTGTGATGATAAAGATTTTTTTCCCAAGGCAAATGCGAACCTCTGTTCATTAAGTTGTTTAATCTTTCTCACCTGCTCAGTGGAGGCAGAAGGGAGCAGCGCTCGACTGAAGGTGTCTCCTTGGTCTGATGAGAAATACATGACACGAGGGGATCTCTGGAAGCAAAACAACGCATCAGTGTGTAAACACTTATTAATGAACAGAATGAGCAGTGTGTTGGTGTTTTTTTTTTTTAATAATACATGCAATTTAGTAATAAATAGGATTGATAAGAGCATCATTAACAATAAGGATTACCAATAAAAGTGTGTCAATAAAATCCTAATGATCCCAAATCATGAGAAAATGTCCGGCCCATCTCTGTGTCCTGGTGTTAAAATCTAGCCCAGTCGAATCTGTAATCGAATAGCTCTGGTCTAGTATCATAGTACTATATCTTCCTTGCGATGAAATGTACATAACTGTATGCAGCATTGTAGATAATATTTTCTCCTTGTACTCCATGTTTCCTTTGGATATTGCTGGAAATTGCTGGAGTCCACCTCCTTAAAGGGTAAATTATTATCAAAACAATTTAACAATGCATTGCATTGAAACAGCACTTTTCATGCACAAAAAGCGATAACAGTAGCCTACTGGTCCTACCTGGCTGGACATGCAGTCTACGAAAATATTTATCCCCCTTTATAAAGCACAGATGATGGCCCACTATCAAGTATTTCATTTTGTGTATACTTCACATGTCATCAGGACTAATAACAGGACTGAATATGGAGAAGTTTCTATTTTCCAAGCAATTTTTTCAGACTGTGTTTTCAACCTGCCATAAAACGTATCCCCTCTTTATAATGCATTGGGATACAAAATACAAACTGGGATTTAGAGAATATCTAGTACACTAGAGCTTCTACTATTCATTAAGTCTTACAAAGAAGTGTTGCATCAAAGAATGTACTGTAACTTGAGATAAAGTTAACAGGAATGTTTTTTTAAATAAAACTATAACTAAGTTACTGAAAAGATCCTGTTACTGAAACAAATAACTGTAAGTTACTAAAACATTACATTATATATAAAGACATTTTGAAAGCTTGAACATTGCCTTTGTCCCAGATTGAATGTGCCACTCTGACAAAACAACTGGCCCCAGCCTGGCCCCCTAAATGAACTACTCACCGAACTACTTATCACAGAGAAGAAGAGAAAGGCTCCTATGTAGCCAAAACTGTAGATGTCCTCGTGGATTGTGGTGAAGGTGTTCCCCAGATCTTTTGTCCTCTTCAGCACTAAATCCCCCCTCTCATCTGCCTTAACTATGGCGACAAGAAGCAAGACTGGTGATGGAAATATGAGACACTCACTCTTATTGGTAACAGGTGGAGACTTTTCCCCTTGTAGACCTCAGAGGGTCGGAGTAAACACTGTTTGCCTATGCAGTGCATGTACTCTATGGGCTCCATTTACAGTCTCCACTGGGGCAAGGAGGTTGATGACTCTGTCATAGAATCTATCCTGACACTATCACTAATTTGTTGGTATGGGAATGTGCAAAACAGGAATCAACTAGACAACATTGTGAACTCCGGAATTAAATCGTTGTTGTGCCGCAGCATTTTCAATCGACAAATCACACAGAGACCAAAATGCATATAGTGAATAGTGAATCTGCTTAAAAAGTCTGACATCCTCCCCCCAGTCAGAGATACAGGTCCCCGAAAATGGGGGATAACAAGCTTAAAATTTGATTTATTCCATTTGTACTGAATGTTCTTCCTTCAAATGTATCACATATGCCCTGATTTATTGTATTTTATGTTGTGTGTACAGGACAGGACATTTTGGTAATCTATTGTTATGCTGTGTTTTTATTGTTTTTATGCTGCTTTACTGCAGAAAGGATCTCTTGATATATTTTATGGGACAATAAAGATCTAAACTGAACAGTAAACATCCACACAATGGTGTTTATTTTTTTAGATTGGATTAGATTAGATTTGATTGTACTTTAATGTCAGAATTCTCTGCAAGGCGAATACTTAATACACACATAATAAAACAGAAACAAAACAAACATCTGTATAACAGTCCGCCTGGGGTTTGTGTATAAGAGAGGTTAGAATCCTACAAAAGTCATAAATGAGTCATTCAGATCAAATGACTGACCACATTTTTCATACTGTCAGGAAGTGCATTTCTTTCAGTTTCTTACATGTGTCTGTTCGGCTGCAGCTGAAGAACAAATTAACGCCAGCACCCCTGATGGAAAGAGGAAGTTAAAAACATTTCACAAACATCAGAAATGTCACAACATTTTCCATATGAACTGTTTTTACGGGTTACTTTTCTTCTCCAGAACAAAACATACTGCATATAATGTCATGTACATTCATTCAAAGCAATTTACAAAGTATTCAATAAAAACTGTAATATTGTTTCATAGAAGTTTTTGCAAATTCATTCAAATTCCTGGCCTGCAGCTTTACAAAACATATGGTTCATCTATCATATGCTTTCTTTTAGACACACTGGGATTTGGCATGTTTCCTGTTTGTACTCACCATGAGAAAGAAAACACCTCATCATGAACTTTTGTCCACTTGGCACCAAAGTCCAGAGAGAGCCACAGACCGTCCTGCAAGACAGGAAGGAACAGAGGCATGTTTACCTTTACTTATGTAAAGCTTTAGCCCCAAATATCACACAGAGCAAGGGAGACCGCCATGACCTTGAAAATGAAAGTTTAAAAAAAGTAAGACAAAATAACATTTAATGGACAGAAAGGAAGCGATCAGCCGAGTGACTCACATCAATGCTGAGGGCCACAAGGTAATCAGGGTTAAGGAAGTGGTACGTGATTGGCTGAGCCAGGTGGAATGGCAGTTGGATGAACTTGAAGGTCGCACCGGCATCCGTGGAGGTGAAGATGATCCCGCCTCTGTTGTCCAACGGTATGTCCGCTATCAATATCACCTGTTAATTAAAATCAATTAAAAGCAGTCCAGAGATGGAAAGTTGGCAGGGATGATTACAGGTTAGTAAACATGAGTTATAATGAAAAGAAAATATAAAAATCCTTTTGTTTATGCCTGCACTCATTGGAAAAAGAAGCTGGTTTTTAAAGGGAAAAAATATTTTCACTAACATTTTCTCTGGATTTGTGAAAAAAAACTTTTTACATTTCCTAACCCTCCACCGTTCCTGAAAATATGTAATTAATGTATATTTAAACCTCCCCCAGTTCACAAATATATATAATTTCATAAGCAAGCTGAAACTATGTTGATTATTAAAGAAAAAGGCTAAAAAGAAATGGGGAAAAAGAGTGAAGTGAAACAGTGATGCATTTGCTCTGTGTGCGTCAACGCATTTCTGTGGGTGAAGCTTTGGCACAACTTGATTAGACAGCAGAACAACAAGCAAGATGTCTCCACACGTTTGTGAGGCAACTTCTCACACTCCTCCCCGTGTGGGAACATGCAACACAGCTGCCCAACTGAAACACCGTCTGCGCACCAGCGGATGTTACTACTGTTAACTTACAGAGCTCCCTGGTCCAACACTGACTCCAAACTCCTCCCTTATGAAGGTGTTGTTGATCTGATGGGAAATGTCATGGAAGGATTTCCCGTAATCCGTGCTAATGAGAGAGGAAATAAAGTTTTTATTGGATGTTTGAGTTCTGCTTCAGGGTGTGCTGCTAGTGTTACTTTGCAATGTCACATAATATATCAGACACTTACTCACCTTCGATAAAGTCTTGAGGAGCCTCCTTCTATGAAAGAATCTATCGGAGCACTAAATGTTGACAGCACCAGGATGACCTAGAAAATGCAGCAATGTAGTTAAAATGTTGACATGATAGAAACATATCCGAATCTGCTTCACCCAATAGCAACGACAATATAAAACATCAAAACTGATGACCGAATAATGAAGCATGTATGGCCTTCAACTCAACAGAGCCACAGTAATGGCCTAAAATCTGAAATTTGATCAGTGCATGAAAATTTTTTTAGATTATATATTTATTTCAGATTAATGTTTTAATAAAAGCAAGTTACAAAACTTATAAATATAATATTTTTGCCAAAAAAAATTAAAGTTCAAATAAAACTGTGTGCTGAATATTCACACGTTTCAGAGTCAGACTCCATCTCTGAAGTGATAAGCAGACAACATATTCTGTTGATGATCTGAGGTTGTGGTAATGTAATGAACCTAAGATACTCACTCCAGTGCCATCACCCACCCATGTGAGGATCACATGGGAGCCATCATCACCGTTAAACCCTGTCTGGAAGAAAGAGAGGAGAGACACTGACAGACATGACAGCATCACTTCTAAAGGTACAAAACACAACTAACAAGCTTAACCAAATTTATTCACTTCTAGCCTACCATAAACATGCTTAAGATATTGTTGGTGTCATAATTCCACGTGTTTCAATATTAGTTTTACTTGTTTGTTGTGTTTTTAAGAAATATATTTTCCTTGAGAGTCTTGAAACAAGAAAGAAAAAAAGTAAACAAAGCCAATAAAATGTCACTTTCTGTTCTTGAAACTATTTTATCTTCAGATATGCATTTTCCTTTTCTTTTTTAAATAAAACTCAAAGATTCTACAAACACATTCCTTCTGCTTAAAAACCAAACCCTCACCAGCTTCAGAACAATGTCACAGAACTCAAACACACCTCACCTCATGTGTATTGTCATCCAGGACCTTGTGCTCGGCTGGTGTTAGGGGGGTCCGGCAGGAGGTGAAGGTAGGACTGTGAATGGGCTTGGGGGGGCTGCTCTCCCTCCTAGGGCGCGCTTGGCCCTGGCTGTCATCCTGCTGAGTCCGGTGGAAAGTCACCGTCCTCCCCCCTCGGCTTGTGCCTTCAGCACCCTGAAGAAGGACGTACACCCCAACCACAACCACAAGCTTGCAGATCATATCCAATGCAAAAACAAGAGGACACCACACTAAAAATATGAGAGTGTAAGTGACCAAGGCGCCTTACTATACTGGCAGTATATTAGTGGTGTGCTCTAAAGGAAGGCAGGGGTGGGACCTGCTTGGATGGGTCATTAACATAGAAAAGTGCTGTGCTAAGTGTTGCGTCCTCCGCCAGCAGGTGTTTCTGCCCGCATGCAGGTGACCTGAGCTGCTGGAAGGATTAACATTTCAAGTTTATTTGACGTTCCTTGTGGTCATTTGCAACCAATGCAAAAAAGCAGTATTTGGTGTGACAAATTTTTCTTATGTTGCAAACAAAATGTGTTTTGGGGTTTAAGTGTTACCTATTATTTTGTGTTTTATTTTGTTAAACATTTCCTCTTGTGTCTTTGTGAACTTTTCTTCCTGTTCTGTGTTTTAGAGCTTATGTTTTTTCCCCTTATTTATTCATTCGTTCCCCTTCCTCTTATGTATGGTGTTTCACTCCCTGTCTTTGTGTTTGCTTGTCCTCTTTTTTGATCGTTTTATTCCTGTTTCCTGTTTTACTTTGGTATTTACTACTCATCAGTTAACTTCACTTTCCCCTTATGTGATTGTTTGCTCCTCCTTTGAACAAAGGTGGGGTAATCAATTCTAGTCCAATACATTCGCAGAAGCAACTGTAATGACACCATGCTAAAGTAAGTTACATTACCTGCTGGGTTGTTGCTCGCTTAATATCATGGTATTTGTCATGGTGTTGGATTTCTCCAGTATCGCCTACTCCACCTTGAAGATCATGTCGTCTCAGTATCTTGTGTGTTATTTGTCTCCCTCCAAGTCTTGCCTGTTCCCTGTTGGCTTTGTTTGCTTTCGGACTGCTTCCCAAACTCTGCCTGCCTTATCACCTGTTTGTGAGTTTTCCATCCTTCCATTGTACCCGCTTGCCTGGGGGGCCAGTCTCAGCTGACCCATCCACGACCAAGGTTTGAACCCCAGACCTTCTTGCTGTGAGGCAACTGTGCTAACCACTGCACAGAGGGGAACAGACCAACTAAATACTTAAGTGAAGACAAGATAATGAGACACAGGTGAACTTAAGGGTGGAGTAAGCGATTCTGGAGAAATCAATGATATAAAGCAAACAACGACCCAGCAAGTAATGTAACTCAAGATAGCATGGTGTCATTACAGCTGCTGCTGTAAAGCTAACATGCAAAGAGCCGGAACACCAGCTCCAGACAGCAATACTCACAGCTCTCTTGCGTGGGAGGTGATGGTGCAGTGGATAAGGCGCATTCCTTTGGTGTAAGAGAACTGGGTCCATTATTTGCATTTATGTCCAATCTTCTGTGTTCCTGCTACCCTATTAGCAGTCACTGTGATAGAATGGAAAGTTAATTCTGAAAGTGGAAAGATTGAATGCAGTGTAATACAATCGCTTTCTTCCTGATTGTATTTGTAGTAGGCACAATGAACGCAAGAGAGAAAAAATGTGACTACGACACAAATGAGGTTTGAAAATCATTAAACTGATGGTTTGGGAGTTAATGAGGATCTACTGAACTTGACCGAGCACTAATATATGTGAGAACCATAAAAAAAACCACAAGACGCAGGTGTGCACCAAAAGCTGCAACAACATCAACATGTAGACAATTGATAATGTCTGTTGGTCTATTCTGTCTGTGCACCAACCCTCTCTCTCTCTCACTGTGTGTGTGTGTGTGTGTGTGTGTGTGTGTGTGTGTGTGTGTGTGTTTGTGTGTGTGTGTGTGTGTGTGTGTGTGTTAAAAAATAAAAATATATTAAAAACAAAATAAATAAATAAAACAGTAAGCGTGTGTGTGTGTGTTAAAAAAAGAAAAAATATTAATTAAAATAAAATGAATAAATAAAACAGTAAGCGTGTGTGTTTGTGTGTTAAAAAAATAAAAAATATTAAAAATAAAACAAATAGATAATACTGTAAACGTGTGTGTGTATATTAATAGACAAAAAAAATTATTAATTGATTTTAAAAAAGAAAGAAATCAGTATCAAATGTAAAAACAAAACAATTACTAAAATATTAAGCAATCAAAATAATAATAATTTGAAAATTTGTACAATTACTTATCAGTCTGAGTTTCCACCGGTTGTCCTCACTTCGTGGCATGAGGAGACATATTTTGCAGCAATTATTTGACATTTGGGCATTTCTCCCAGTATATAGGGGAGTTTCTGTGTGTCTGATATGAATTCGAATTCGGAGTATATTTGGGAAATGTTTGCAAAGTGTTTATGTCTTGGTGTTTATATTTAGGGCATGAGGTTAGAAAGTGCAGCTCTATCTCTACCTGTCCTGTGTCACACTGGGAGCAGAGTCTCTTCTCTTGTGGTAGCCAGCTCTGTCTGTGGTGACCCTTTTCTATGGCCAGGCTGTGTTCACTCAGTCTGTATGTTGTCAACATTTTTCTAAGTTTTACATTGTGCTCAGGTAATTTGCCAGTGTGAATTCTCTTTTTAGGGTCAGATAACATTGTAATTTACTTTGTGTTTTGGTCATTTCTTTCCAGTATTCAATATATTTTCTTTCTGCTTGTTGATAATTTAGTTTGGTCTGCTTGAGTTGGTGCTCTCTCTCTCTCTCTCTCTCTCTCTCTCTCTCTCTCTATATATATATATATATATATATATATATATATATATCTCCCAATTGTGTTTTAAATTTCAAATTTAGATTTGATGTATTGGCAAGAGAGTATTGCCAAAGCTGGTTGTATAAGGTGGTGTTGCTACATAGCAGCTTTATTATATAGAAAGGAAAACAAATACACTGCTAAAAGATAAGGAAACAATTAATTATCACAGTCAGTTAAACCTCAGGGATATCAGTCCAGTTAGCAATTGTGAATCACTGTCATTCTGTCACTGGAGAGGCAACAGCAAGACAACCCCCCAAGGGAATGGTTTTGCAGGTGGTTTCCACAGACAATTGCCCTCTCCTTATGCTTCCTGACAGATTGTTCTCTAGTTTTGTGTTTTACTAGTGTGTCTTTGTCACTACTAGTAGCGACCCAGCAGAATGACCAGTATATAATACACTGTTGAAATGTTAAAAATAATTATTAAACACTATCTAAATAACATGTAGCCTATAAATATATTAAGATTATAATAACATTATACTTTTTTATTTATGGGGGGGGGGTTCTATACACACACCAACATGAGCGGTGTACCTGTAAGAATTTCCATCATCGAAATACTTTCATCCAACGTCAACACTTTAACAGTTAGATTTAACAAGTGTCCCATGAATGCAGTATACAATTATTCTCATTCTGTTCAAAACAGAGTCCGATTGGTATGATATTTGATATTACTGTTAAAAGTATAACTAGGACATGTCCAGGGTGTATCCCACCTCTCGCACAATTAAAAGCTGGGATTGGCTCTAGCCCCACATGGTTATAAATAATGGATGGATGTTAAAATGGTCTCTTGTTTTGTTGGCTTATTGATCATCGCAGTACAGTTGTAGTTAGTACATGGTTTGATTGTATTTGTTTATCATTCATACTTGGATTGATGCTTATTTAATTCCAAACATTTAACATAAAATTTGATATCAGTATTTCAGGTGGCTAAACTTTTTCTCCTCGGAGGTGTAAACTACATCAATGACCACCCTGCCAAAGATGCCCTCCCTGAAGTACCCTCAGCGCCCACAGGTACCTGTTCAGAATCAGTAGCCCCTGGGCAGCAAGTAGAACAACCTAAAAATCTAACCTCAGTTTTGGTTAGGAAGTAGCACTTATCTGAAACTCACTGGAATTTCATACCAGAGTGAATACAGATAACAAATTCAACTCAAGAGTTTCACTCAAGTCAAGTACCATAAGTTTTAAAGTTAAATGTCTGTGTTATTTGTAAGTCTGAAAAGGACCATAAACAACTTTCTTCATTTATTAGAAAGATTTCCTCCAGTAAGTTTTATTTATTATGGATACAATTAAAGTCGAAGTAGGAAAGTCTGTCAGCAAGAAAAACTATTCACATTTATCGTCATTTCTATTCAGTCCCATGTGAGCCTGATAGTTCCAGATCGTTGGGTTTGATCGGAGTTATCATATCCATTTTCCCTGAAACATTTAACCTAATCATTTCCAGTGTTAAAAAGACACCATCATCATATTCTGGGTTATTCAATAATGAATTCACAATCAGAATATCATTACATAAAGTGCAAAGTGTAAAATGCAAATAATGAGTAAATAAAACACATTCTGCTAATACAATGACTCCTGTATCCCTGAGCGGAACACAGTATAAATACAGAATGTAGTTTATTATTCATGTGCATGTGTTTGTTAAACATGAAAAAGCTACAGAGGAAAATAACTGCTGTGGCAGCGATAACTGTGCCATTGGTAGTATTAGCACAGTATGCAGACAGAAACTCCATTGAAAGTCTCTACAGCTATTAAAGCCAACTGACAGCTGATCCAGCTGTGATCAGCTGTCATCAGAATGGCTTCCTTGACACCTCTTTCAAACCATCCATCTTCTCTGTCTAAAATGTGCACCTGGTGGTCCTCAAACGAGTGTCCTCTGGCCTTCAGATGTAAGTAGACTGCAGAGTCTTGACCTGAGGAGGATGGATGGTTCGAAAGAGGTGTCAAGGAAGCCATCTACACCAGGGTTGAGAAGCCGTCATTGAACAGGGGAGGGGGTCTACGCCACCACTTATCCCCCACTTACAATGCTGTCCTTTCATCACTTCCCAGGAAACTCAACAAACGTAACCTATTGGCCTCAGGTGAAGATACCAACGATGGTCGTTCAGTCTTGGCCACAGGTAGTCTCAACGACTGTAACGACTGTCGTCACAGCAACAAGGAACACTAACGAACCAGCGGTATCGATGACCCGGGAACGACCCCACGAGGTTAAATAGCTGAGTTTCCCTGCCAGTCAGTCAGAACTGAAGAAGTCCTTTGGATGAGGGACGAAACGTCTTCCAGTATCTTCAACCAAGTCCAGTTGCCCTTCATTTTAACCCTCGTTGGATAACATTGTATGACCAGTTATTGAAAATTAGAAATGTGAACAAAGGATTGCCTTTGTGTGATGATACATTGTTGCCTTTAGATAAAAACTATTTGTTGATTATTGATGATTTAATGAGTGATGCTAGCAATAACATTGAGGTCCAAAATGTGTTTACAAAATATGTGCATCATAGAAATTTAAGTTGTTTATACCTAGTTCAGAATTTGTTTTTTCAAGGCAAAGTTAGCCGTACTATTAATTTGAATACTAATTATCTTGTGTTGAATCCAGAGATAAATACCAAGTCATGCTAATGGCTAGACAAATGTTGACGGCATGCTGATGGCATAAAAAGAAACCTGTCTTTACTGCAAACTATGTATGGAGCATCTCCATCTCAGAGAGTGAATATTATTAAATCTGCATCACCAGACCTTTTGGTAGCGTTTTGTGAAATAGCTTACAATGTTTTAAAAGGTAAAATTCCTTTAAGTAAGACACAGTATCAAAAATTTTTAAAGAAGAAGGCGGGGATTAGACTGCTTGCCAATAAAAAGGTTTGCGCTTCAAAGAAAAAGAAGACATTGCTTAAACAGTCTGGCGGTTTTCTTCTCCCCCTCCTGAGTATCGCTGTGCCTTTTATAACGAGTCTCATGGTTCAAGACAAAGATGACTATGGAGTATGCACAAAAAATGTTTCTGGTACCAAAACAACAGCTTGATATTTTAAGACCTCCGGCACACGAGTCTATTCGAGAAACTGTTGAAAATGACCTGGATCGTACTATAAAAGACATTCTGGATCAAAAGATCTTCAGATTTGAGATTTCTCACCATGGTAAGACAAGGAGAAAAAGACCAGAACACACTAACTTTAATGCCGGTCGCTGAGGATTTTTACTCTTCAGAGCAGAAGAATCAAGAAGGAAGAGATTTTGTTTTTGAAGAAGTTTTAAAAAACATGCCAAAAAACAGCAGGAATAAAGCTCTGTATATTTGGATAAAATGTCCTCCTCAAAAACATATCTGCATGGACTGAACATGGGGAGTTTGTGTTTAATGGTAATGTTATTAAAGGGTCTCATGTGTATGATTTGATAAGAGGAGTAATTGCTTCTCACAACGTGTCTGACAGCCAGAGACCTACAGGTTGGGATGAACATCTGCAGTCGTTGGCTATATTGAATATACCTTTATCAGTTGTACCAAATCAACAGGTCAAAAGAAAAATTGTCAAGATTAAGAGAAAGACTTTTGGAGAATCTTCCCCTCTTATTACTGGACCACCATCTACACCTCTTGTTACCAGAGGACATTGATGAGTAAACAATGAAACAAGTCCATTTGTATCTCCTGAAATGCGACTGAGTGATTGAACTTTTTAATTGTATATCGTTATCGGTTTTAAATAAATACATAGAGACATAACTATCATTTCAAAGTGTTTTTATTTACATCACCATAATAACAAAAAACATTGTCATACACGTTTCAATCTATAAATCATTTTGATAATGAATGGCACACAACTTCTAATATTATACACACTTAAAGAATCTGATATTTGGACACACTGGTTACATTCTGCATAATTATTTTGACCACAAACAACCGAGGGTCGTATTTTTTTCACAAATTTGCAAACCATAAAATCATTGCATGACCGTTTATTTCTATATTTAGCCATTACATTGTCATAAGATAACCCTCTATACATGTGGTAAAGAAAAAACACACAATGCTGACCGCACACTACAGAACCCACATCTTACACTTGTCTAACAGAATGTTGCGTGGACTTACAATTACTGTTGAGAAAGACAGAAAAGGATTCAGGAAAATGTGAGTATACCGGAGAGTTCCCAAAACTGTCAAAGAATGATCCCACACCCTGCTTGTCAATATAGATAGCGACCCAGTGTTGTCCTCCTAGGTGGGAGGGGTC
Organism: Micropterus salmoides; assembly: GCF_014851395.1. Classification (NCBI taxonomy): domain Eukaryota; kingdom Metazoa; phylum Chordata; class Actinopteri; order Centrarchiformes; family Centrarchidae; genus Micropterus; species Micropterus salmoides. The sequence continues at coordinate 16,488 of NW_024042281.1, forward strand.
TGTGTTTACCACCAACATGGCGGGTCTCTTTTTAATAACTGATTTAGGAAGCTGGTCACTAGCAAATACTCCAAGAAAGACTCCTTGCTTCACTACCTTATCAAGTACTTCTGACAGTTCTATCGTATTCATATTATCGTTTGTTAAAGTTAGAAAAAGTCAATGAGAACCTGTCTTCTTGATGATATCTCAATTATAGAATCATATGTGGCGTAAATAACCGCATTTATTGTGCGTTGAAGTGGATTTCTAAAACGAGCCTCTAATCTAACACTACCGTTTTTAATGAGCGACATATGGTCTCCGCATCCTTCATCAGGGCTCAGGTTAAAACAGAACAGACTATATCCATTAAAAAACTCATGGTTCTCGGGTTATGGCCATAGCGTTGTTTTTAAGATACTTTCCAGTTGCCAAGTACAACTGATGATACTCCCTGATGGCATTCCCTCTGGTAAAGTTGGGTTGAAAGGGTTTTGAAGGATATTGCTGGCCGTCAACGTATAAACATAAAAACTCTATATCATAATGTTTAAATGTAAATGGATTACGCACATAACTACCTGTAAATGCCTCATGATCTACAAATCCTACTACAATAAATTTAGGTAAAGTTTTTAAGACACACTCTGTCTATAGGATATTTAACGTTGCCATGCGTTAATGCCTTAGCGTGTGCTAGCTTAACAGCCAGAGATACGGTGACTTTCTTTACAAACAGGCTTGCTGACATAATGTTAACCCGAAAGTCATCTACAGTGTGCAGTTTTGCATTAAGCAAAATTCGTTTTTAGCTCTTATGAATTTTATCTTGAGGTCTACGTCATTTATCATTAACTTGTCTTGAAAAAACAAGTCAGAATGTAAAGGGGATATTAGCTCCACTACGCGGCCACCTTGTGTGTACTCCATTCTTTTAACTAGTCCCTCATTGCGTCCTCCAGCCGTTGCGTCGTCCATATGACCTGCTGTAGTTGATAAAGCCCACTTCGTCTGCTTGATCCAGGTTTCCGACATTAGCTTTGGTGATTTTTGCGTGCGTGTACAGAAACGTATTGTTTAGATCCAGGTAGTCCTCTGTACTAGCTGGAATGAAAAATTCAAGGGGTGCAGAGTCTGATACTGCTCCTAGAGGAGGGAATTCGACGTAAATGCATTTCTCAATACTTGTTTGTGTTAACGGCACCATAAACAGGTCTAGCTCCGACTTGACGCACTCTTGTGACAGGCTATGTACCAACAACATTCTCGTTAGAAAATGTCTCTTGTCTTCTGACGTTTTGTCGACTTGCTTCTCCTTGCTTGTTTATTTTTTCTAGTCTTCTAGTCTAGTATGGGTCTTCTTGTTTATTGTTCGGCTACGCCTCTTTGGTTGGGAACTCCCTTCTTTCCCAGGAGGTCGTTTTATTGGTCGGGGGGCCACGGCCACTATACCCGACCCCTCTTGACGTCTGTTCATGACGTTAGTAATAACATCCGTAGCTATGTTTTTAGCAGCTGTCTTTAAATGAGGGGCAACAAATGTAAATGCTTTCTTGAATAAGGGGAATGCTAATGTAAACAAACCACTAAAGATACCCCCTAACCCCGCACCATACTGAGCACCGAGTCCGCTATATCCTGGTAAATCACCACCCGCTTGGGCTGTATAATATGCAACGTACTTGTCCGCATTGTGAGCATATGGATGGTACATGTTTGCTCCTTGTCTAATACTGATATTTTACGGGTCGAAAGTGTAGCTTTATTATCACTTTGCCGTACATAAAAGGGATATGTTGATTCTGATCTGTCTTGAGAGAAATCTCGATACTATCAAAGTGTGTTTTGCAGAGCCTCAGATAGTGGGGTCTGTCATAAGTATTTGTGATCACATGGTTGTTTGGACCCGATATATGGACTATTCTTAAAAGAGGGATGTAACTATCCCCTACTGTTTGATGATCAACAATATCGGTATAAACAAATATATTATACATCCCTACATTAACAACGACAGGATGTGGTGCCAAATTTGGCATCTGTATCAACCCTGTGTAAGTTCGTGGCTGACATCATAATGTTGCAATTTCCTCATGAGTTTTAAAACCCACTCCAGTGATAAATAACATTTGACAAGTTGTCCTTGAAATGTTAATTCTACGTCTCTCGTTGGTAAAATGCTTACTCTGTTGGTAATATTGTTGTAATCAAGCTCAATGTGACCCATGTCATTTTCAGATAAACAACTTTTTAGTTCAGCTATTATCTGTGACATTGTTGTATAGAATCCCTGTGTCGCTGATAGAACTACCCTCTTGTTGGATTTTTTATCAAACACAACAAATTTTGAGTCTTCTGATAAAAACGATTTCCATGTTTTTGGATATTGTATTTCTGTCAAACTCACCTCGTATGCTGTTTTAAAGTGTAAAGGCTTGGATAGTTTTGTTTTTAAAGTTTGCTATTGTATTGCTCGGGTAAAATAATGCTGACGAATTGCTGGGCAGGGTGACAAAAAAATCCTCTGACACACATTCCTTTACAGTGAAATAATCATCAGTATAATTTTGACATGTCAACTAGATCTATCTGGAATTGCCAATCTATTGAATTCACTAAAACCTTGTTTCCCTTAAAATGCACCGGAGCCATCTTGTGTAGAGTATAGGCATCTTGCTTCATGAGCCAGTTTTCTACATCTGAGTCTGCGTACCGAACTCCACTTGTGTCAAATATGGCCTTTTTAAGTTTTTGCTTGCCTCCGTAAGCCCCCACATTTTCTGTTGCATAGAGTCCATTAAGACTCTTCAGCTGATCCAGAATGCTGCAGCACGTGTTCTGACAGGAACCAGGAAAAGAGATCACATTTCTCCTGTTTTAGCTTCTTTGCATTGGCTTCCAGTAAAATCCAGAATAGAATTTAAAATCATTCC
>NW_024042282.1:0-28575 GCF_014851395.1 Micropterus salmoides
CTCTCTCTCTCACGCTACCTGTCTGAGCCTCATCATCTGGCGTTCTGCAGCCGCCAGCTCCGTCACCATGGTAACGTTGTACAGTCGCCCCGGCGTCAGGTCGAGGAGTTTGTGTTGTGTCGCCGTGCTCTCCAAGGTCTCGTTCCTCAGCAGACCTGCAGACACGGAGGAGAGGAAGAAGTAGTGAGGTGGAACAAAAGGTCACATGACTCTCCAGCAGCTTGTTCATTGGGCAGAAGACCCTGTAATCATAACCTACGTTAGAGGACGAACTCAAACCTTTTACCTAAGTAGAAATATATATAGTTTTTTGGGTGATTTTAATACTTTCAAATAAAACTCTTTATTTTCTAGAACTTCACCTTTTGAAAACGGAGATCGTTAAATTTTTTTTAACTATAACAGAGTATTCATTCTTTTAGCAGCGGAGAGCTTTGATGTTCACGTCATCATGTTGTACGCTCACAACGACGTCCTCACGTTTCCGGGGTGAAAACGCTTGGTGGCACTAAAGGACTGGCGTTAGACAGTTGTTTGCATGATTCTGTTAAAAAGTGATCCAAAATAAAAAAACTAGAGCATTCGAGCTTTTTGCAGCAGAAAGTTAGGGCTTCATGTTGTACACTTGTGGCGACGTTATTACGTTATGTTGCGGTGAAAAATCACACGATGGCCACACGAGTAGCGCCAGAGGAGCGGCTAAGCAGGTTGATAGGAATGTCCGAGAGAGATTAAGAGAAATACTAGTAGTTTAGCGTAGTTTAGTATAGAGTTATAGTAGTTGTAGTATATTTAAACACAGTAGGCCTAATTATCAAATATTGTAGTAGAAGTAATAACATGAACTGTGAACATACAGCACTTATTAAACATCTTTGCATCCTGCTCATAAAAATGAGCAAATATAAAATTTTTTTTTACATATTTCAAATAATTTGTGGTATGTTAATAAATATTTTTTCATCTTTCTACCTTTAGGAATCTTTTAGATCAAAATGTTTTATGCGTTTACTTTTATGAGAAAATATTCCAGATTTTGTATTTTCTTTTTAATTTATGACACAATTTCACTTTTTTTATTTACTTTTATAAATTATTATGTTTTTGACTTACATAAGTTCAAATGGATAGAAATGACATCACAATAAGCTAAAAATAAATTGTTGCAGGGTTACCACCTTGTTAAGGTTATGTGGTATGACCTTTGTGAGGCTTCGGGGTGTCAAATTTTGACGTTCAACTCATTCGCACTGCGAGCTGTGATATTATGTTCTTCTTGTTGGGGATGAAACATGACAGACGTACCCGTGTGATCCCACAGTTGCAGCCTGAAGCGCTGCGTCCTGCCTGGGCCGGCCTGCCAGGAAAGGCCCAGGCTGCTGGAGGTCCTGGAGGTCACCGCCAGGCCGCTCACCGCTGACGGCCCTGAAGAGGCAAACGGACACGGTGAGAAAATCCATCACTGATAATTTTGAGGTACTTTACTGGAGCATCTTCAGTTTCTGCTACTTTATTCTCTTACTTTACACTTCTGAGGAAAATTTTAATTACTAGTTACTTTGCGGACTGATATGAATAATACAAAATATTAACAAATAAATTAGAATACATTATTGCGATTAATTAATTAAGCTGCAACAACAATACAGTGATGAAGAAATGGATGCATGAATAATTGTAATGCAATTATATCATGTATGTTATTCTGAAATGGGTCATTCTGCTTAATGAGTACTTTTAATTTGTTCTAAGATTTATTTGTGCAGGTCTTTTACATGTAACAGAGTATTTCTACACAGTAGTATTGCTAGTTTTACTTAAGTGTTTAGTACTTTGTCCAGCGCTCAAAAATGACAAGGAATCATCACTTTGATAGACATGTGTTACGTTCTCCGTGTGTAAGAAGACCTTAAACTGCTTAATCTCCAAGTAATGTGCTCCCATTACTAGTGCAACTAATATAAATATATTATTATATTATGTTCACAATCCCGACATTCAACCTCTCTTTTGGTTGTGATGCCCCCATGAACCCCCCCAACCAGCCCAGTTTCATCTCTGTGTGAGCCTAGCTTAGCGCAAAGACAGGAAAATCTACAAACTGCATCCTAAAGCAGTGGGACTTCAACGTGATTTATCTGTTGTGAGCGTGAGGAAGGTTTCGGCAGGAAGGATCCATCGCCTCAATCTGTGGCCTTGTCATCAAAGTCTGAGCGCTGTGGGAGTCCTGTTGACACACATATACTATAAAAACACTCCCATGCTTCTCTTCAAGCCATCCGCCTGCCTGAGCGCTCCCGGCTTCCTGGTTTGTGTTTTTCCCACAATGCCTCTGTGTGCGCCGAGGTTGAACGATGTTATCAGGCCGCGACATCTCTGCCGCCAAATGCCACAGCGAGACAAACAGAAGTCTCTCCTCTGCAGCCACCTCTCAGTCCGACTGTTGATGTTTCTGTCTCCATCAGCGGCTCCTTCATCACTCGCGGTGTTTTCAGGGAAATGAGCAGAGCTGGAGGAAGTGCTCAGATCCTTGAACTAATACCACACTGTAGGTCCTGCTTTGGAAACTGTACTTAACTAAATGTGTGAGAGTATAATCAGGAAAATGTAGTAAAATGTCCCTGTTGTATCTTCATCATTAATGTGTAGCAGGATGTTGCTGCTGTAGTCGTTGAGCTGCAGCTCATTCTGAACTGTTCAGTTTCAGACTGCAGCTGATGATTCTTTTCATTGCTGATTATTTCCTCCATAAAATCGATTGTTTGGTTTGTAAAGATTCTGCAGTCACAGTTAGCCAGAGCCCAAAGTGACTCCTTCACAACGCTCGTTGTGTCAAAACCACAACGTTCTTTTAACAAACATTACAGTTATTACAATCACTCAGAAGAAAAGCAGCAACTGTTCACATGAGAGAAGCTGAAACCATCAGAATAGGGCAGCACAATAAAACAATTATCACAATATAATTTTGGTCAATAACAACAGCATCAAGTGTTTGTTCTGACCAGAAAGAAAAGTTTAACCATCTGGTTTCTTTAACTTCAACAAAAATCAGCCTTTAAACTTCAAAGATTTAATTAATTGATATTTATCCTGATAATTATAGATTTTGAATTTATACAAACTGTTGCGTAGTTTAATGGCTTTGTGTAAAAATCTGTGTAGTCATTACCGTAAAACTTTAATAGCTTTTTCCACCAGTATAAATTTTACTTTAATACCATTTTTTTCATTTTGTATGCAGCAATGTAATGAAAACAAGCGTACCCAACAACACTGAGCAGGAAGCAGAGAAAAGTGCTGCAGAAGTTATCAGTTGGAGAGAAACTTCACAACTTGGATAATTTTTTATGAAAAGCTGTTTTGATTCTTTTGATCGGTGGAGCCTTGCAGACTAAAGGAAGATAAACAATCGAGGAACGGACACATTTGGACTTTACGACCGCTTCAAAAAAAAAAAAAAAAAAGGTCTACGCCGGTATAATCTGAGTGAATTAGACTTTGGGGCTCGTTCTTTCCATAAAGTGAGCTGAACAATTAAATTGTGGAGAATCTAACCGATTTAACGATGTGTAGCCTGTTTGTACTGACAAGTTTAAACATTTATATTTGTATTCACGATCTAAGCAGCCAAAGCGAGCGACCCGACAGGGTTTAAAGCTGTGTTCACACACAAAGTCAATGCAAACATGCGAATTCATGCAAATTCGCTCCAGGCGGTGCGGAAGACGCGTTTGTTGTGACATTTGCTCAAGTTCAGAAATTTGCTTGACACCATGTTGTGAAAGACCAGGCAGAGCTGGCCGACGCAGAGCTGTTTAAGTCCAGGGAAGTGTAAAAGAAAGAGCCGGGAGCCGCACTGCAGCTTTTGGACAAATAAACATCCGTAGTCGGACTGAATTATGCTCGGACAACTACGCCGTTTACCCGCGGGAGGAGCTCAGTAAACTGCTGTTATTAAATTAGCTTTTTACTTTAGTTTTTGGGATTAACAAAGTTGATTTATCTTCACCGGAGCTTCTCAGCAGCTTCCTTGCACATCCGGTTCCACTGTTGTTGTTAGCCTCGGTTGGCACGCAGAGCTCTGCTGGACTACGATTTCATATTTATATAAAAACCGGACAAAACTGGACATTACTTGGAGAAAAGAAAGCGAGGAGGTTGAACTACCTGGTGAGTTCAGAAAACATGTGTCTGTAACTTTATTCCAGCTGTCGTTGTACTTTACTGTGACTAAGTTAGCATAGCCCTGATCGATCCAAACTCCACTCAGAAAACAAACATTTTAAAAGTTGTTGTCCTGCTTACTTGTTGACAGACCAGAGAAAGCATGAATTCAGATGTCTAACAAATCTGCATCATATTGTAGTTGTTTCGGCATCAGTTTGATCCGTTTATTGCCATTAAATCACAGCAAAATGTTTACTTTAGGTTCATACAGCTGTAATATCCACGGGTTGTGTTTATTCGCATTATCGCCTCGTGTGTGAACACTTCGCAGTTGTCCAGCGATACAACGCACGCGAGGAAAGCGTTGTATGTGAACACACCTTAAGAGGTTTTATACATCCAGAGAACTTTTATAAAAACCAGACCAGGCGTTTAAGACCTGCGTTAATCTGTCAAAATGTGTTCCCACACCAGGCCAGTGAACGGGGTAGGCGGCTGTTTGGGACTCTGCTATTAATTGAAGTTTTACGGTTAACTAAAGCTGTAAGTAAGTGAAAGGTAAGCAGGTAAAAACTGACCTGCAGGGGTCACATGAACACTAAAGGTCACAGTCACAGCGCCTCGAAAGATTAGAAACCACAGAACAAGTGTTTTGCATTGCTGAGAAGGTTACTGTCGGTACTCGACTGGGTGCAGCTACACCCTGTTTCCTCCACACACACACACACACACACACACACACACCCTTTCCCAATGCTTCCCCCAGAACAAAGAAACAATGGAGGCAGGAAATGGCTGAACTCTGAGCTCTGCCCACGATGGAAATACACACTGAGGGCCCAACTTCTGTTCTGGACGCCCGCCATCACGGAGACACAACACACACACACACTTTTACTGCTCTATCACTCTCTCTCAGCAGGGCCGAGGTTCCTGTGGCTAATCACAGAGCTGCAGAGAGGGAAGCTACATGACATTAACTCAAGACTCTACACAACAAGGAGGTTGTGTTCTTTTACTTCAAACGGCGAGAGGTCAGAGGAGATGGAAACAATAGGACGGAACACAATAGAGTGTTTGTTAAATAACTGTGAACGGGGTGTTTAACTTCTAACACTGCAGGTTGTTACAGGTACAGGTGTGTGCAGCCGTCCCAGCTCAGTGATCAAGTCTATTTTTATACATCAGCAGTGGAAGAAGAATTCAGACCCTTTAAGTGCTAATACAACAGTGTGAAAACACTCACAGGCCTGCAACCAAAACTTACAATATGTAAGTTTTATCACAAACATGTACTTAGTAAGAAAATAAAAGTACTCATGTTGCAGTAAAATGTTTCTCCATTATATCTGATGCTTCTTACTTTTAAAACCAGCTTGTCTGTAAAGCACTTTATACTTAACTAACCTGTACCAAAGATGCCATTCAAATAAAGTTTGACTGAACCCAACAGCATGTAAAAATTGGTAAAATCAGCTTCACCTTGACCGTAAAATACTGCTTTCCTCTGGGAGATGCAAATCTCAGCAAGTAGCCTACAAAATCTTTGCCGAATTATGCGTCCACCTCCTAAGGTCCTTTTCAGACACTTTGCTGTTCACATCGTTTAAACGTGGTTAACGCCACATGTTTTTGCTGCAATTCCAGGAATGGTACTTTTACTAAATGTAATAATATATTAACGATTGTTAACCTTCATAAAAAGAAATACTAATCATTTATCACTACTGATGACCCCCACAAAGAATTGTATAGCGTTTAAAAGCATAACACCTGTAAAAATGGCACAATGAACATTTTCACTTAGGGGTGTACTTACTTTTGTGAGATACTGTCTATTCTCTAGTGATAAGTAATTCATACAACTCCAAAAAATCCAAACTATAGGGAGGTTTTTCAGACGCCTCTGTGGCACTACTAGAGAGAATGATGCTCGCCTGACTCCATCCAAATGTCGCACTCTGTCCTTTGTTTCTCTCCTGGCCAGGTGTGCGATACTGCCTAGATGGAAGGACGCCGCTCCGCCCACCCACACTCTGATGGACGACACGTCCTGTTTAAACCTCGAAACATGCACTCTCCTCTGTCCCTCCATCTATATCACCTTCAGGGAAACGCCTTAGAGCTAGCAGATGTAAAGGTAACCGCTATAAGCTGTCCTTCATCCCAACTTCCATAGTGCTCCTAAATAAACAATCTGCTCGGAACAAGACGGCTTGAAGCACTTCCGGCACTTTATTTATTTATTTTTAAGCATAGTTTAATATTGTTTGATCGCTTGCACTAATGTTTTTTAATCAACCAGATCTTATATGAGTATTTCTTTTTTTAATACAGAATTGTGGCGGTTGTACTTTTATTGTCTGTCATACTGTTTTCTGCTTTATGTGCTCAAGTGCAATTGAATATAATAATTCTGAGGTTTCATTTCACTCAGGTTCTACTCATCTTGTAATCAATGATCGACAGGGGCAGGGTCACGGATACTTGTGTGAATGTAATGTAAATGTATCGTGGATTGTATGATGCAAGTGAGTGTAAAGTCCGGATGTGATACTGGTGTGTTATGTTTCACTTCTTGCTCTTACATCCTGGACCAAAGTGATTTGAAGTAAACTCTGTTAGAGCAGGTTTTGGGGAGGGATAAGGGAACGAGCTGGTACCTTTTCTACATTAAGCAGACACTGCACACGTGACATTTGTTTAAAAAAGTATAAAATAAATATTTGATACTATAAATCCAGGTTTCCATCCACTGATCACCGGTTTCATCTCAACTCTAGCTAAAAAGCTAGAAAGAAACGGGGGTAAAAGTAAGAAGAAATAAATGAGCAGTGTCAGCTGCGTAAAATGTGTAACTTTACAACAATCAACTGCAGGACATCCAACAGACCTTTTCAGTGTGACACAGGTGTAACTAAAAACATTAGTAATGGCTGAATTCCATTTGCTGCTACTGGGAGTGCTGGCTCACTGACTGGAACAGAGCCATCAATAATGTTATTGGTTACACCTGTGCAAAAGGTCTATTGAGATCAGATCAGATTTTAATGTATTAAACATTTGTTCAGAAATCTATTCATAAAAGATGGATATCTGTCAGGATGCACACGGGAGGGGGGCGGGACACTTAAATAAAATGTAACACAGTGGATGATCCAAAGAGGTGCATGTGTTTTTAAATTTTAACTCTCACTCACTTCCTTTCCATCATCTGTTTACAGACTAAATGTACTTTTACCTGGCACAGAAAATAAGACAACATGATCGCATGCAGCGGAATGAGCTTCAAAGTTAATTCTTTTAATTACTTTACACTTTAAGCACAAAAAATGATTAAATACTAATAAAAATGTATTGACTTTTAACTGAGCAAACACCCTCTGTGGAGGACGACTGTGTGACACTGATGAAAGCTCCGGAGCAAGCAAAGAAATGGACTGAGTTTTGTGTAGTATGAGGACTCACTGGTGTGCAGGGTGAGGTTCGCCGTCTCCTCGTCTCTCCGGGACTGAACCAGCAGCTGGTAGGCGGTTCCAGGCTCCAGGTGATCCAGCACGCAGGTGAAAACATCTCCTACCTCCTTGTTCCCTCCATCCTCGACTCCTAGCTGGTTGGTTTCCAGATAGTTAGCTCCCATCTCCACCTCTTTCACCTCCTTCGCTCCTCTGATCTCATTAGTCTGTATCTCCTCGTCTCTTCTTCTACACTCGCCGCTGTCTCCTCCGGCGTCTGGAGACGTTACGGTGAAGGAGCAGTTCTGTCCGGTTGTGTTGACTGTCAGTGATATGGAGTCCAGGCCGGATACTGGTTCAGACACGGAGATGCTACATGGGATGGACTGGCCCTCTGTGGGAGCCGCACGGCTCAGATCCTGACGGGGGAAACAAGACGCAAAGATTTCCATCTTTCAGCTCTTTCAGGTCACTTTAGATTCATGTTAGTTCGAATTTGTTCCATTTCTGAGCAGTGAGTTTATTAAAAAGTCACCGCCTTCTGCTAATTAGCTAATTGCCAGCTTGATAAGATCGGGCCCGCCCCAGTACATTTAAGTCACAGAGCTGAGCATCCGTTTACAAAAGTTTAATTAATCCAGAATCCTAAAAGATGTAGAAAAGTATTCCATCCACTGCACAAAAAAAAAGGTTTTTAACCCGTTTCTCAAGTTGTGACTGTATTCCCTATTAAGGTATATGGACATGATCTCCTTGCTTGTTTTGTATAAAACAAGTCAAATATAAATGCAAAAACATAAATTTATAGTTAGTGAATTGAACATAGATACATATAACTGACAATAAAACTCTGAATTAATGATCTGAGTACTTTCTAGTTAACTGGACAGGAATAACTTGGCAAACATGTTGAAATCTTATTTATGGTGCAGAAGATTAAATATCTTTTCATCCATTTAGTCTTTGAGGATCTTGGTGCTTCGCTCTTAGATTCAAATGTTATGATAATCCATGGGGCTAGGGTCATGTGTGAAGACTGAGATGGAAGTTGGAGATGTGGGTTATGCAGGAGTGGTTTGAGAGGTTTCTATAGATATTTTGCTGCTCTCCATGAAGTAGGAAACAACTAGCCTTTATAGCCAGAAGTGTTTTATAGTGTGTAGTAGTATTTCTTTGATCCTATTGTTCTGATAATATTTCACTCACTACTGAGATCTGAACCAGGCTGACTTTAACTGTTAATATATGGCAGACAAACAGCAACAACACAGTAAAACCTGTGCTCACCAACCACCATAGCCCGAGACACTGCTGAGAAGTTCTGGGCGGATGGATACGTTATGCTAAGCTAGGCTAACTATGTCCTGACTGCCAGCTCTGTGACTCAGAAAGAAAAGTGTTTGTCCCAAAATGTTAAATTATTTCTTTAAAATGTCCAGTAGATCACCAGTCAGACTTTACAGATCTTTGTGTTTGTTTGTTTTTCTTATTACAAAGGGACTCTGGCTGATGAGTTGATATTCAGCAGCTCCTTTTCCCTCCATTAGTGTAAGCATATTTTGATCCGTGCTCACTAGAGGAGCTGTAAACTGTTTCGTCTGGAAACACTACAAATGTTCAATGTTGGGGAACACAGAACTCAAATTATTTTAATCTACTACAATAAAATCTTCATATTGTTCAGTTAAAATTATGTTAAATCAAAAACAATGGAGCTTTCGTGTTGCTGCCAAGACGCTGTCAAATGGACAGTTGTAATTAATCGGCTTTAGCTATTTAAAGTGTAAACTGTAACTGCACGTGTTTTTATCACTTTTGGGTTCAACCTCGAGTTCAACCAGTAATATTTTAAACCGGAAAGCAGTACAGTAAATTAAATAATTTGTTTCTGATAATGAGGTTCAGCGAGTTCAGAGACAAACGGTACCGCAGGGAAGACAGAGACATACGGGAAGACCGGGAAATGACGACTGAGGAAAATTGAAAAAAGAAACTGATATTTTTGGGAAGTCGTGTCCAGGTATCTTGTGTTCTCTTCTGTGTTGCAGTTAGTGCACATTGAGCTTGTGTGAGCTCTTGTTCTTGTAGGTTGGTGTTCAATTAGCTCTTGGTAGCTTCTGACCTTGGAGCATAAGCAGGGTTGTTTGGGCTGCAGCTTGATGTTGATTCTCAGTTGGATTGGCAGTCCTATTACTTTATTTATTCATCTAGCTTTTATCCAAAGCGACTTACAATTGCTATATATATCAGAGGTCGCACGCCTCTGGACTACAACTAGGGGTTAGTAAGTATCTTGCTCAGGGACACAGTGGTGGATGTGTCGCAGTGGGGACTCACACCAAAGGCATGTGTCTTATCCACTGCTCCATCACCACCCCTGCCATCACTTGTTTCAAAATGCCTCGCTCGTTCACTTCTAGCAGAGGACACCATTTCCCCATATGTCTGCCTCTGTGCAATCAGCTATCCAATAAAAGCAAATATTTTCCCAAAAAATGTTGTAACAAGGATTTTTGAGACAACCTTTTCACCCTTTGTTAAAAAAAGAGAAGATCATGGCTGAAAATATGGCAGTAAAACAAACCATGACTAGAATGACACACAAGAAAAGACAGTGGAGAAAATCCCTGATGACTTACAGATTACTACCCTGTTCCCATATGTACTGCTTCACAAGAGAAAAACTTTTTAAGCCCTGAAAGTAAGGATAGGATTACCTTTCAAATACTCACGCATGCTGTATCATATCTTCAGCACAGTGGTAGCAAAGCTGCTCTCAAGTTCATATATCACATTTTTCATTCTTATTAGATGCTGTTAGAAGGACTAATTTCTTGATTTAATGAGAAAAGAGACAAATATTTATTTTCCGTTTGTTTTTCAGTTTCACCTGAATTCCTAGGCATGAAAATATAGTATTGCTTCCATATTGTCCATATTATATGGTAAAACTGCATGAGAATGTGAATTAATATTTAACTTTAGTAGTAAAATGATGAACTGGTTGAATCATTTAAGCCGTGGCTTTGTTTAGATAGATATACTTTTCTGGGTATAATGAAAAAAATGCAAGAAACATTTTTATATACTGAAGTCAGTTCTTCATTGTCAAAAAAAAAAAAAAATGAAAAATTGCCTTTTATTTTTGATATGAAGCTCAACTAAAGTGAAAAGTGTCTGTTTCAATCTTATAAGCACTTAACATATTTTTTCACTATTTGTTGCACAAAACTTGACATTATAAGCTTGATATTGCATTTGAAACTCCTTTGTCAGTTGATTTCCTACATAGATCATAAAAGGTATGAAGTAAAGAAATGTGAGCAGACTCACCCGGAGCAGCAGCAGCAGCGCCGTGAACCACAGGCGGCATAGATAGCTGTGAACTTTACATTTCAGCATTTTGATCGTCCTTCAAATCCTGAGACACACCACGCACCACCATACTCCTGAGGCTGAGGTAAAAGATGTATGTTTATATTCACTTAATAATGATGAAAATATCCCTCTTTTGTCTTTGAGGTCTTCAGCGGAGAACGAGTCCTTCTGCAAACAAAACAGCTGGAAAACAACTAGCTAAATGTCCTTTTTCTCTCTTAGAAAAACAAAATACCTCAATTTGACGAAAAACATTAATTAGGTCGTTTGTCCTAGAAATTTCATCTCTTTTGTCCGTTGGCTCTTCTCTGCCTCGTGTCCATCCTCAACTCAGACTTCAGACACAGTCTTTCCTCTCTTTTCTCTGGACTCCCCGTCTCACCAGCTGTCTGTCTTTCTTCCTGTCTGTCTGTCGGTCAGACTCTATAGTGTAGAGGTCGGGAGTCACTAACAGGCTTCCTCAATCAAGCCAACAGCTCTGTGAGTCACTGCAAAGGCACGTCTACAAACCCTGCCTGGATGGAGGATATAAATAGGCCTGTAACCACAATGGCAGCACACCTAGCTGCACTAACAGCAGAGGTAGATGTTATAAATAGAGACGAGTGTTTGATTAATTCCCACTGAGACCAAAGTTTGCTCCATCTCTTTCTTTCATGACAGCATTTTGTGTGTATTCATCTGAGTGGGTGTAAATTTAGTTTCCCACATTAAATCCGTCATTTTGTTTCGGATTTGCAGTTATGGTTCTGGAGCAGCTGATAATTAATAAACGTTGGTAATTAGCAGTGCACCTGCTTGAAACTTTATAGCAGTATAACAGTATGTATATTTATATATTATCGAACCAAATGACTCTGATGTGAAACTGGTGCTAGTACTGTCAATCCAACTGAGAATCAACACCAAAATGCAGCCGTTCAACAACTTTAGCCACTTCTAACTTCATAGTTTGGGTTTCTGTACCTACACGCGTAGACTCCAAGGGCAGAATCTGACAGCTAACTGTACGCTACCTTACAAGAACAAGGGCTAACACACGCTAGCTATACTACTAGGACTAAGCTTAAGTAGTTGTTGGTTAACACATAGTTCCTTACTGCTTCTCCTAAAATTAATCTTTTTATTTAAATTTTGTTATTTATTATTAGGAAATTGTTTGAAAATTATGGAGCTATAAAAAAAAAAAGGTTCCTATTATGTGGTGCATGTTTATTTTAAGAACGGTTGTTCTAAGTTAGCAGTTTGTTTGTTCTATCAGCATTTTATATCATTCCATGAGTTAAATATCTTATTATGTTAACAAGATGAGAAGCCTTCCATTGATCACTCAGTAATTAACATTTCTTAAGTTAACTTTGGCTTCATTGGTGCATAAATACATTTTAAGACTTATTCTGACAAGGTGGTAATTTCATTTTTTTAAGATATCAAATTAGGCCTACAGTAATGTTTATCTTAAGAATCAGTTCGTCTATTATCTTTATAATTGTTTTTTTTTAATTAGTCTATAATAAATGACCATCTTAATTTCCCCAAAACAATCTAAAAATCCCAAGCCGAAATTTTAATTACATTTTCATGTCAAATACAATGATAAAAAACACAGAAAAACATCAAAATCATTAATTTCGTCTCGATTTGTTTCATCATTACTGTATATAAAAGTATTAGTTTGTAATTTAAACTTATTTATCTCTTTGTTTCCTGCTGCTGGTTTTGGTTTCCAATCATGAGAGGAGCTCAGTACTAATACAGCTGATTTACAGATTTAAGAATCAAGTTTTACAATAACACTAACACTTCCTCAAGTCTTAGAAGACAGAAGCCCAGAGCAGTCGTTGTTATTTCTAATTAAACACTTCAGTTGAAATTACAACGCTATTTATCTAAGAAATGTTCAAGATAAACTTTCTTTGGTGATACTGCTCATCAGACAGACAATCAAACCCCACATTCAAAACATGTTTTGTTAAAAAAATACGTTAAATTAATCGTGCACATTCTTATTAATTAATGATGCGTAACATTTGTAGCTTCTTACAATTTATCTTGTGTTTGGAGATAAAGTTAATTTCTCATCGCCATAATAAGTCTTGCATTGGTACATCTGTTGCCTCACAATTCACATAGTTTACATTTGAGTTGATTATGCAGCATTACAAGTTAAAATACCAAATGCTTTGTTTCAGTTGGCTGGAGCTACTTTTAGTCATCCACACCTCTTTCCTTCCTTCCTGCTCCCTTCCCCTCTCTCTTTGTCTCACTCTCTCTTGTTAAATGACAGCATGTTTCTAGGAACACCAGTTTAAGATCCATACACACCAAACTGTAACTGTGTCTTTACAGGTCTCCCTAAAAAATTTCAAATCAGACAGCTGCAGCTTATTCAGGACGCTGTTGCTGCTGCTCGAGACCTCACTAAGACCAACAAAGTGGATCGCATCACTCCAGTTCTGAGGTCTTTACACTGGCTTCTTGTCTGTCGAGTAACTGATTTTACAATACAGCTGTTGGTTAGTTCTGAACTTCTGTTATGTTATAAACCATCCAGACTCTCTGCTTTCTGTCCCCACAGTCAAATCTAACCCAGGAGAAGCAGTGTTTAGTTTTTATGCTTCATTTATCTGGAAGAAACTCCCAGAAAACTGCAGATCTGTTAACTGCTTTTTTTAACATAAAAATGTATTTTAAGCCTTCTGATTGGTATCTTACACTGCTCTATAACTTTTACTGCCGCGTTTTACCTTTTTTTTTTTGTTACTCGTTTTTTATTTTATTTAAATGTCTTTTTATTGCACCATGTTGCTTTTATGTAAATCACTTTGAATTTCCTTGTTGAACTGTGCTATACAAATAAACTTGCCTTGCCCTCCATGAAGTAACTTCACTGTCAAGAATCTGAACAAATCTTCAAAATAATCCACAAACATCCATAAAAGTGAACATGACCTGTTAAGTCATCCTGTGCTCGATCCTGGATCCCAGCTGAGGATCAAAGCTCTGGGTCGGCTGAACTGTGTTTACCCATCTAACAAACAGGAAACATTTTTCTTCCCTAGTCCTAACTTCAGTCTGAAGCAGTGTCACCAGTTTGCGATATTCAAATGGCAAGTCACACAAATGCACGGTACAATGTTCAATCAATAATATCCACAAATTTACAATAACTTCAAAATGTCATAACAACATAGTATGTGGTAAACTGATCCTGGATCTACGATAGCCAGTGCTGCCACTCACAACCTGTTTTTTCATACAGCATCTATCTGCAATCTGTAAGCTCTGGTAAACTTTCAAAACCTGAAAGTTCCAGTTTTTTCTAAATCAAATCATACAATAACTCAATAAGTACAGTTCTTTGTTTTTTGCACCCGGCAACATTGGTCTGAAGGTTATCAGTCAGTCAGAGTCCAGGACAACATTAATTGTTTATCCAGTGTTTATATACAGATTACAGGTAACAATATATATGTATATATAGTAGAGTAGATAAAGAGGTTACAGCACTACTCAGTGGCTAATGTTCCCGACTATTACAACATTCAATTTGATTAGTAATACAGTTAAAAACCACGTACCGTACGTACACTTATTAGCATTAGGTGTACGCTGACCGAGCTGAATTGCCCACACAGCAGGAGTTTAAAGGGACACTAACATTTTTATTTTATTTTAATGTGGCTCTACATGGAATCTGTCCTAAAAATTCTTGTTCATATTGTTGCCGTGCTGAAACTCACACTAATTATTAGAACTGATGTGTGTTCAGATCAAGATTGTTGAATTTTAAGATATTGTTAGCATTGACATAAATGTGCTTGCTAAATGAATCTGCTCGCTAGTCAGTGAGCTAATGGTTATATTTATTGAAGGTTTACTGCCATATTTTGTTTATTTTTTAAGTTTGAAATAAAGTTCTAGTTTTTCAACCCTAAAGAGTACTAACTTGGAAACAAGCCGTCACCCCTCCCTTTCAGATCAGGACCTTCTGTCACATTTGACTCCTCCTACAGCACATGCATGTACAGCAGAAATGGTCAATCTAAATAAAATATTTTTTTATGTATTCATCATTATGTGCAGGAGAAATAAACATGCAACAAAAAAGCTTTTTTTAAATGATTGTACCACCACCTGGTTTTGTAACAAACAGCTATCATTAGCAAGCTAACTTAAATCAGCTGATTGTCTTCGTAGTTAACTAGCAGAAGAAAAATGTGGTGTGGAGGATTAGTTTGAAAATAAACCTCTGGTTTGCACTAGAACTTTTACACAAGCTGAAAATGGTCATTTCATCAGCTATTATTAGCAAAAGAACTTTATTAGCCAAAGTTGGTCATTTCATTAGCTAATCCAAAGAAGGTTAAAGTCGACAGCAACTGGACTTGGGTGAGGGACGAAACGTCTTCTAGTATCTTCAACCAAGAGACTTCTTCAGTTCTGAAATGACTAGTAGAGAAACTCAGCTATTTAAACTCTGTGGGGATCGATACCACTGGTTCGTTAGCGCTCCTGGCTGTGGTAATGCCGTTAGAACCAAGTCTGAACGACCAGAGGTTACGTTTGTTACGTTTCCTGGGAAGTGATGAAAGGGCAGCATTGTTAGTGGAGGATAAGTTCCCAGGAAACTCAACAAGAAATACCTCTTGGCCTCAGGTGAAGATGCCAACGATGGTCGTTCAGACTTGGCCACGGGTGGTTCTAACGACCATAGCGACTGTCTTTACCACAGCCAGGAGCACTAACGAACCAGCGGTATCGATGATCCTGGCAAACGACCCCACTGAGGTTAAATAGCTGAGTTTCCCTACCAGTCATTTCAGATTCGAATAAGTCTCTCGGATGAGAGATGAAATGTCTTCTGGTATCTTTAACCTTCTTTGGACAACTCTGACCTGGATGACTGAGAACTTTCAGACTTCATTGGCTAATGTTGGTAAAAGAACTTTTACATGAGCCAAAGTTGGTCCTTGTACTAGTTAATGTTAGCAGAAGGACAATTTATTTACATGAGCTTTTTTTCCCCCTCACTTGTTATAGTAGTAGTAAACTAACCAACTATCGTTTGCATGATCTTAAATTGGCAGTTTAACTAGCTAATGTTGTTATTAATTGCTCTGCTCTTATTGATATGGGTGTTTGTAAGGTAAACAGCTTTTTCAGTTCTCCAGGGCATTTTATTTTAATAAATATTTACAAATTTCAGTTTATTGGTTTAGGCTGTGTTTTAAAATCGAGTAAAGTGCAACTTAACTGTGACATTACATTTAAATTTTATTCATTTAGCTGACGTTTTTATCCAAAACGACTTACATTTTAACAACTAGGGGTAATGTGTCTTGCTCAGGGACACATTGGTGGACGTGTCACAGTGGGGAATTGAACCAGGGTCTCAGTGTTTGTTCAGTGTATTTGTTCGGAAATAAGGTCCCATTGGGCGAAAGTGAAGCGAGAGACTTAGGCTCTCTATTAAACCCACAAAAAATGTAAGTATTTATTACTCTATATATGTTGAATTGTATAATTGTCTGCCTGTTGAAGAATTCTCTAATTACAACTAATTAACAACTGATTGGTTATTATTAATTCAAGTGTACTGTGTCCAATTCCCTATTTTTAGTTGCACATTTCCGAATCCTTTCCAAGAAACATCCTATGATGCATTTCATTTCTCTATTTAAAATTTGCGAAAACTATGTGAGCTCTAAAATAAAGCCTTACACACAATGTTAAACTCCTACATTGGTAACCAATGAATGCATATAAAGAATATTTTGTTCTCTACAACAGCATGACAACTGTCTAAAACTGAAAATGTGTAGTGTCCCTTTAAGCTCCATCAACAGTCAACAACAACAGAGTACAGGACATGAACCACCACCTACTGTACATACACAATACTACGTCAGAGGCAGTGTGTGTTGTTGCACCCGCTGCTGCAGTGGGTGTGGAGGTTGGGATCAATTCACTTTCTGTAGTGAAAGTGAATTGATCCCATCATCAGTTCAAACAGAGAGTTACGTCAATATCACAATGTAATATTTCAGATTTTTAACCACTTTGGAGTTTGAAGTCAATCCAATTCTTGAACTGGCCGAAGTCAAAATTGTTTTGACGGTGGTCCCACGAGGCATGTTGGGCACGAAGAGACGCAGGTCCAAAGTCCCTTGATTGTATAACAAATAAAAGGAATAAATAAAAAAATATTTGGTACATAAAAAGAAAGAGTCCTCCAAGATTCTCTCGTTTATTGTCCGTCAGCGGTCCGGTCCCAACGCTCCCAGTTTTAGCAGCAACACCTCCATGTTTGTAGCCCATGGATTGAAACTCGACTTCTTACATTAGGTTTAATAGCACTTTAACATGTACCACACAACATTATCCCATTCACACAGACAGTGGATTAGATGTATTTGTTTATGTTCTTCGTTACTGGCATTACTGTAGAAACCCCAGATCTCTAAAACAAATCAACACCTCAGGAACTAATAAAACCACCTCAGTATTTATTTCATTTCTTAGCCTTTTATGGTTAAACATGTAGTAATATTGGGCGTATAAAAACTGAGCATCACACCCTTTTCTTGACTTTATTTTTCCAATGTAATGGCACTCGAATGGTTTGGTTGAGTTGTGTAGTCTCATTACTATTTTGACATTTTTCAATGCAGTGTCAATGTAATTATAAAACTTATCTAAAGAAATACAAAATCAATCCGTATTGTTCACAACAACTTTATCTCTCAGTATTTCATGTTTATTCTTCTACTGCTTAAAACGTATTCCTCCATCATTAAGATAGTAAAGCTTAAACAACGGGTGTGGCTTGTTCAAAATTCGATTTGCTGATTCGGATAAAATTTGTATTGTTTTTTTCATCTGCTTCTGTTAAATTCAAGATTTAGAGATTTGAGGTTCGTACCTCACATCGTGAGCTTTCATGCGAGGTGACAAATGGATAATAGCTGCTAAACTCATCAAAAACATGTAAAAAAAAAACAGTATAAAAATAAAGGTATTATTTTGATACACTAAAAATAACGCACTTACTAGATTTACAACAGCACACTGATGAGATGACTGCACCATTGTGACAATTATTTCACATTTTTGGTATAAAGCAACATATTACACAACATGGGAATTGTCAATTCAATAAACAGGGTTAACTACTATAAAGAGTTTAAGTGTAAATCTGTCGTGTGATGAATAAGTCTCAGCAAACTATGTTTTTCAATTTGGCCCTGTGCTGAAAAACTAAACTTTGGCTAAAATGTCAGTTTTCATTTTAATTGTGGATCAAATCTATAAATTATGCCATTTTTAAATGTTTTGTACATTTTATTCCTTGGGTCTTTCTAAATGTTTTAACATGATGGTGGGGTGTTGTGTCCATATATTCTAGGATAACTAGGTCTCTATTGCTACCATCAATTTATCTATTTATCTATTTTAGATAAAACAACAATTAGTAGGTCAGCATTTGTAAACAGCTCCCATAATTCTTACTCAGTCAAAACCTCGGCGAAGCTGAATTTGTGAAATAGTATTACAAATTGTTATAATATTTTACGAGCATGGTTTAGCTGCGGAATATAAGATTAATTGGTTTAACAAAATATTGCATAAGCATAGCGGGCTAATAATAGCATGAGCTTATAGGTTAGCATCCATTAATGACGTTAAAGCATACGGATTAACACCGAACTACAAAAGCTAGAATTAGCCTCTATGAGATTGCTGTACTACTAGTGCTAGCTTAGCAGGAGCTTATTTATCATTACATTGGTTTGTTAGCCTTTAGCGTGTGATCTATGGCTGGAGTTAGCCCCGTTTGTGACTTCAGCACTCTGTAAGTTTCAAAGCTGCAAAACATACGTCCAGTGGAAATGCGCAGAGCAGTGACGACAGGGAAAATAAAGATTATAAAGTTGGTTTAATCATTCGCATCACAAAAGTTGTACTTTATTAGTCTTGGTTACAAATGAAATGGGTTTTAAGATAATGTCAGTTAGTTAGCTTGCTAACCATAGCATTGACTCACCTACTCAACACTGTCTGGTTAAACAGAAAGTAACGTTAACATAAAAACATAAAAAAATAAATGTGTTTGCTAAATGTTTCTGCTGGCTAGTTGTCAAGCTAACTTTTCAGGTTACTTGAGCTGAAGGTTTTCTGACATATGACATTTAAAATTAAGTTCTAACAATTAAGAGATGATGATGAAATAACTTTGATGATACAACCCGCCTCAGGATAAAAGGTCAAAATTAATGTTCGACTTCCCCAAAAAGTTTGAAGGTGGGTAATGTAACGTGGCAGAATCACGGAGTATCGTACGGAGTGTGGATGTCACAAAGGGAGGCTGGAAGGGTTTGTTCAACAGTTGTATCGTAGCTTAACAGAAAATGCAACCAGCTAACAGTCAATTTGTGATTGCCTTTCTTATAAGAACCCCACATTAAAAAATAATTTTTAAATCTAAAAAGACACAAACACAACAGTGTTATGAAACAAAGTACCATCAATTTCAGTCAAACTATTTCTACGTCTCCTTGACAGAAAAGAGGTAACAGGACAATCTGGTTAGTTAAAAACGTCACGATCCGGCAGTCAGTTGGTTGAGAGAAGTGAAGTGGGCGGGTCTTTCCAGTTCTTCTGGAGAACCCCCCACCAACAACACATGAAGAAACAGCAGAGAAGAACGGATATATTTCATTTCCAGAAATGTACCTTTCCTCTTTCCTTCAATAGGCTCCACCCACAACTCATTGGTTGTCCATGTTGTCCATTAAACTTAAAAAGACCTCTTCCAGTTGTTTCTAATCTCAAGAGAACTTCCAAATCTCAGGGATCATACCTGCTAAAGGACTCACTATGACAACACATCCAGGTTTAGGTCGACACCTCCTGTGGCGGCGCACACTCATTGGCCTGTTTCTGCAGATAGGCGGGTCTCGTACAGGCTCAAGGCGTGATGGACGAACTCGTACTGCTCACCTGTCTGGATCATCCCTCCTCTGCACAGACAAAAGAGAGATTATAAGTTATAGTGATTAAAGAAAATAAACCAACACTATAGTAAACATACTGATGGAGCTGAAATGTGGGGGTTTTTTTTGGTTTTTTATTTATATTTTATATCTTGATAATGGAAATTCAGGAAACCTTTTACGTTAAGTTGTTGAAAATGTTTATAGCAAAATTAACCATTTGTTTCAAGATTTAAGGATGGTTTCACAAGGTGAGTTTTAGAGGTAGCACAACACAACAAAGTCAGCACGATAAGGTGCAAACACAAAATGGCTCTAAACAGCAAGAAACTAAGCAAAAATGCTTCCACACAAGTTAAAACTTGAGCAAAACAACGGGAGCGTAAAAAAAAATGGGAAGAAAAAGAAGACAAACTGAGGGAAATGACCAAAAGAACTGGATTTACTGGTGAGTCTGAGCGGTAAAATAAAAAGACACAGATGACTACATTGTTAGCTAGCAGCTACAGCAGCAACATCTGTACAGCTAATGCACACATATTCAGTCAGAAAACATTTCTTGCTGTGGATTGGCTGGGACTCCAGTGTTTCCCCACACTTACTTAGGCGTGTCGCCCAGCTATATTAACAGCCGTGACTGTGTGGGAAACACTGCAATCATTAGGTTATCATTAGGTCCCAGGGACTGACGTCGATGTTCCAACCCGGACAGCCCGACAATAAATGTTCATGTATTTCTCCGTGGTTTTCTGAATGAAAGTGAAGCTAAAATCATTCACGGTCACTCCGCAGAAAAGGTGGGCTCTGTCTTTTTCCTTCCCAGTCGGTAAAAATGGAAGGAAAAAGAGTGTTTTACCTGTCAGCTCTGAGCCGGCAGGTGATGCTCAGAACATCCACCACTCCCTCCAGCTGCAGCTGTCGACAGCCTATCGTTGTAGCGATGAAGCATCCTGTCCGGCCAATCCCGGCGCTGCAAGTAGAGGAACGTGGGTAACTGAGTTATTTCAAAACATTTGTCAGGAGTAATAGAAAAGCCCTTTTCACATTTCCCCCTCTTTAGACCTGCAATGGACAAAATAACGGGTCCCATGGCGGCAGCCGTCCGTCTGTCCGTCTCAACGTCGGTCATGAGCTGCAGTAGCGGCATCGCCGAGTCGGGGGTTTTGTGGTCGGGCCATGATGTGTACCAGTAATGCTGCAGCATGCGGGTTTGATTCCCACACTGCACACAAAAAAATGTGAATCCCACAAAGGCATTTATTTACTTATCACAACACAGAAGTAATAACTAAGTTTGAAAAGTTTGCGTACCTTTAATGTAAGGCTGCGAGCGGTGTAATGTTCACACTCTCTGACGCTGTTGACCAACACTTCGACCTTCCCATAGATTCCCCTCTTTTCAGGCCAATACAGAACACACTTCTACAGAGAAATGCAAAGACAGTGGAAACATTTCATACACTGCTGGTACTTTCCATTCCTGCTGAGTACTTTCCAAATCATCCCATCAGTTTTTAGACTGATTTACAAGCAACTACTGGTTTCATGTTTTTATTATTTTATTTTTTGGAAAAACAACTTTTGTAGAGATTTGATTTGAGTTACATTACTGCAATGTTTTCCTCAAGCACCGTACTTAAAATAAGAACCTCTACATTGTACTTGAACATTTCACAACGAAAAATTGTACTTTTTACTCCACTAAATTTATTTGATAACTTTATAGATAGATAGATAGATAGATTCAGATTGTTTATGCAAAATATTATCTAATAAAATATAATGTACTATTTTACTATAGATTAAGATACCCACTAGTGGTTAAAATTAGCTCCACCTTTAGCAGCTACATCAATAATTATTATGCTGTAAATTTATGATTCTGCAATGGGCAGACTTTTGGTACACGTTGATAATCATGCTTTTGTACTTTTACTTGAAGGAGACCTATTATACTGCTTTTCCAGGCCTATATTGTAGTTCTGTGACTCTGTATGGCAGATTTGCATGATTCAAAGTTATAAAAAACATTTTTTTTTTCATATAGGCTTTCATTTCAGCCTCAGTCTGAAACAAGCTGTAGATGCTCCTGTCTCTTTAAGAGCCCCCCTCTCAAAGCCCACTGTCTTCTGATTGGCCAAGACCTGAAGCATGTTACCAGGCTGTTGTTGTCGCTGGGCGGAACAGGCAGACTGAGTGTTGCTGGGCCGTTGCTATGGGAGCAAATGACCATATATGGAACAGCGGCTCCGTCTGGCTCCAAATGTCTTAGAACGGAGCAGTTTGTAGAAAAAGCAGTTCAAAACAGAGCGATCAGAACAGGAGGAAATCTGAGGTTTCTGCTCACAGCGATTTCTTTTAAATACTTTTACATACATTTTTTGAAGCTTTGGCCGTGTTTAACATGCTACATTATAACATTGTAGATAAGTCATAAAATGTGGAAAAGCATTAGAGGTCTCCTTTAAGTAAAATTTTGAATGGAGGACTTTTACTTGTAACAGAGGATTTTTATACTGTAGTTGTGTTTTTTTTTACTTACGTAAAATATCCAAATTATTCCTCTGCCTCTAACACTGGCAGATAGAGTAGGCACCAACTTATTAAAAAATATTTCTCTGTTGGTCACGGACGCTCACACATCTGTAGTTTTAGAATAGCAGCGTCTTCACGACAACAAACAACCAAACTCACTTAATCCGTTACCGCTTGTATTCTGGGTTCAGCTTTACTACAATATAAAAAAAGCTTTCCAACAACTAAATGTTAGAGCTTTCTTAAAAACAGTCCCAGGTCACATGTAGAATTGAACTTTGCCCTCCACATCCACCTCTCTCCCGCTTCTTTTACTGTACTTTAGCTTAACTCCCCCCTCCTCGTCTAAACGATACCTCATTCTTCTCCTTCAGTTTGGTGATCATGACGATGACGGGGGACTCCTCCTGCCAGGCCATCTGCCAGAAGTCGTTCACCGTGTTCACCATGGGACCCTGGGTGGCGATGAACGCCTTCTCGTCGCCTAGGTAACCCTGGGAGGGGAGCCAATCACACAACAGCGTCAGCAGCTTGCTGTGAGGAAGTAACGGCACTGTTGACACGAGCTCTGAAAGACTTCTTAATGTGAAGAATTCAAGAAATTCATGACGGCACCTTTTGTCACTTTTGTCTGACAGTAGGAAAACTAAAATACCTTAATCAGTATTTTTACATTTATTTAAATTGACTGTTCTTCTCGAGGTGAATGTATGAAGTGTCCTGTAGATGCACAGAAAACTTCAAAGTAAGGTGGTATTATTTCTTTGTGGTGTTTGAGTGATGCAAGCAGTCAACAGAGTTTGTGAATATTACTCAAAACGTTGAATATCATTTGGACTTGATCCATTATAGCACCAGAGGAAAACTTTTACTTCTTAAGGCCAATTCACACTTCTGTGTCGACTCTACGCCTTAAGGCCAATTTATACTCCTGCGTAGGGCCTACGTGCGTACCTACGCCGTAGGCTACGCACGTAGCGCTGCAGCGTCCACCGTGTTGACTTTTGCCGGCCGAGCAGGCTAATTTCCGGTTAAGTGCTCCGCTAACGTAAATGGGAGTAAAATTGTAAACGTGCGGCTGGTGTAGCCTTTTAAAATGTTGTCGACCGAGTGGATCACATTCTCATTTTGCTCGGGTTGCAACGTCCAGTATTGTTTCACTGTGTCACAGCCGCTGTTTTGGCCGCTATCAAACGTTACTTCAAAGCACGGGGTACTTCCGGTCGAGATGGCAGCATTGCGAGGCTACCCAGCCGACCAATCACAGAGCTTACGGTCCGCGTCAACTTGACGTGTAGTTACATTTTTGAGGAGGTGCATGTCAGGCGATGGCGTAGCCTCTGCGTAGCCTGTAGGCTACGCCGTCACCTACGCCGTCGATTCGACGCAGAAGTATAAATTACGCTATACCT
Source organism: Micropterus salmoides (assembly GCF_014851395.1). Classification (NCBI taxonomy): domain Eukaryota; kingdom Metazoa; phylum Chordata; class Actinopteri; order Centrarchiformes; family Centrarchidae; genus Micropterus; species Micropterus salmoides. Next base: position 23,947 of record NW_024042282.1, read on the forward strand.
GACGGCGTAGACTACGTGCCGTCATGAGCATTTATACTTTTGCGTTGGTGTCTGCATCGTCCTGCAGTTACACCTCCACAACACAAGTTGGCGGTGGGGTTCCAATGTTCCGCTGTGTTCACTTTCTTCTTCGTTCGTGTAGGCTACTACAAACAACGGCGACTGAAACTGAGCGGATCGTTGGAGCTTATCGATGCTGAACAGCAGTTACTTTTAGTGAAATTACTAAAACGCAGAAACAAGATAAAGTGTCGGAGGAGACGGTACGTACGACCCCTGAACTGGTTAGGGCAGAAGAAGGAGGACAAGCCAGATATTATGTGTGTTCGAGATGACTGCGGCGGACTTTCGCCGACTCTAACATGAGCTGCAAGTGACTGCAGGGGCGGAGTATAAAAACAGCCCCATCAAGTCGGACACAAGACTGCGCGAGCTTCTTGTGAGTTTAGAACAATGACTGATCCTGCGACATCAGCATATCAATCAAAAGGTGGTTCCGACTTTATGCAGCCAGAGAAACGCAATGCGGGTGTCGGACTCGGTGACTGCACAAGTCAAACAAACATAACGCATAGGAGGAAATGCGATGTTACCAAGTGGACCAATCACAGGTCTTGAAGTCTGCATTGCTGCGACATATATTTACATTTTTTTGGAAAGTGCGCGTCAGGCTGCGGCCTAGATTTGATGCAGAAAAATAAATTGGCCTTTATATTCTGCTTTTTTTATTAAAAACACATTTTTGTGACACAAATATTTAAAAATACACATTTGGCATTAAATATGCTGATTTCATTTCTTGGTCAGTCATATTGTCTAAATATTAATTCATAATTGTATTAATATAGCACCTTTTGAAACAAAGTTATAGTGCTTCAGTCAAAACGTTTTAGGTGAAATAAAAGAGTTTTGATCAAAGTGATGCTTCTTCCTGTCGTGTGATAAATGTGCTTTGGACACACACTGCGTGGTATGTCCAGTAGGATAAAGAATCTGAACACAGCTTCTGTTCTCATGCGGTCTGACAGTTTAAATAGCTTCAGTGGAGTTTCCTGACAGGAAGAGAGTCTATTGTATAGAGTCTGAGAACAACATTACAGACTTCTGCAGTTTTTTGCAGTACTTTCACTGCCTTTGTGTGTGTCAATGAAACCAAAAGACATTACACATCAGTGATGTGATCATGTCAGTGTTGGATGATTGTTCTCAGGTTTAGAGAAGATTTAACAAATAAATGTTGTAAAAACTTGCCATGAGTCCTTTAACAAGTGTATAATTTGATCTCCTTTGAGCAGCCACAAAAGCTACAGAGCCAAAAATAGGAGGCGATTCTGGACTACTGCTGCTACCCACCCGTATGTAGTTAGCATTGATGTAGGAGCTCAGCAGGTCGTTGCAGCTCTTCGACTTCAGGATCACTCTGGAATGAGGGTCTAGGACACACGGCAAAGATAGGAGGTGAGCAAGGGGAAGAGGAAGGGAAGGAGGCAACGGCGGAGGAAATAACAGGAGAGAGAGAAGACGAGATTTAGATCGGGCCTTTACATTTGGATTTCACTGGAGAGTTTGATCTGATCTAAATGTTCTGCTCTCCGTACCATCAGTTTCATATAAAAATGATTGGTGTATGTATCCTTTCCCCCCCATAATCTCTGTTGGCTCCTGACCCCATCTGGCCTTAGTCTTGATTTTGTGTCTATGTTTGTGGACTCTACTGCGTTTTCAAAGTAAAACTGAAACCTTCTAGCTTCGTTTGCTCCTTCCGTCCAGACTAAAACGGCGAAAAACAAAGACCTAAAACGGAAAAGTTTGGAAACGCTGCCGCCCCCATTTTGCGTTTCGAAACTCCGGAGGGCGTTTTAGTGAAGAAGGGCCAAAACGGAGGACTTTAGAAACGATGATGCAGACGCTCGGCTCTCTGAGTCTTATAAGTCATGCAAAGCAGACACACAGTGCGGTCAGTTTTTGAGTAAAATATTCTGTACCGTGCAAATAACACTTACACTGTGCATGTCGCCGTTTACTTTGCGACGACTCCCAGTCTGTTTTCCGCCGCCACACTCCCATGTTACATTCAGTAACAGTCCCAGCTCATTATCGGTGCATGCAAAGAAAAATCTGGTCAGTTTTTCTTTATTCTTTAGCCAAATCTTCTGTAGCTACGGAATAGACCATCCGCTTCATGCTTACACTGGCACGCCCAGCGCACCCGAACGGGCACGGGATGTGCGTTTTAAGTCGTTTTAATGTAGACGGGGATCACCTCTGATACGCAGCTAAAACGCTGCTGTGGACGGAGATCGTATCCGTTTTAATTCTCCGTTTCTAAACTAAAACGGAAAGTACTGAATCAGTCTCTGTTCTGACTTACACCCGTTTTACATGTTTTTTAACATTCAAGTACCTTTTAAACTGTCTTGACCCTGATATGCTTTTTGGACCAGGTCTTAGTTTCCGTCTGGATTTGACCCTGACCTGCTAAAGATGCCGTCTTTCACTTAGGGTCAGTCTTGACCTGCTTTTAGACTTGGCCTCACTTGATTTCCATCCCCTGTAAATCAGTCATTTGGTCTTATACCCTTTTCTTGAGCCAGTTTATGACACTTTCTGACACATTTCTCTTGTGGACATCTCAGGTTTTGTCTGGTTTAGTCTTTTAAGGCTTTTTAATTGATGCCAACCTCCATTTAGACTCGGTCCCAGTTAAAGTCTTGACCTGGTTTCGTGCCTGTTAAAGCCTAGGCACCATCCTGATCTGCTTTCAGACTGTCTAGACTTGGTTTCAAGCCCCTATTACGCTTCAGCTCAAACTCGACTCAGCCCTGTGAACACTGAAGAAAAGACAACACAGAAACTCAAACATGGGAAGGAGTTTGATAGACAGCCGACTAGGTGAGCATTCCTTACCCTTGATTGGCCGGAAGGAAGGAATGAAGGAAGGAACACCCCCCTTCCTTCACTGTTGTGTTGAAAACCCTTTCCTCTCTTCACTACACAGACTAATAACTAACACTGTGTGTGTGTGTGTGTGTGTGTGTGTGTGTGTGTGTGTGTGTGTGTGTGTGTGTGTGTGTGTGTGTGTGTATATAACGTCTTAATCAGGCCTGGCTGGTAGTGTGAGAACAAACTGTACTCTGAGGAAAATGTATTGTTCAAGTGTGTGTGTGTGCTCAAGGAAGAGGGAGGTGCGATATTAGCTGTCCTTGGGGTTGTTGGCCTTTGACCTTAAGCCCCTCCTACATAATCAAACAACTTCCTGATTCGACAGGAAATGGCAGATGAGGACTGTTTTTGAACCGTTACTGTTTCTTAGCAACAAGAGTACTCACTGGGAAGTATGGTCTTGTATCTGTTCTTGGGTCCGTAGTTTGGGATGTCCAGATCTTTGGGATCGATGAAATTCATGGGGATTTCCTGACACAGAAGAAGAGACGTTCAGTGTTACATATGTGTATAAGAAGTCATCCTGCAGCTGCATCAGTGGTGGAAAGTAATGAAGTATAAGTACTTCGTTACTGTACTTCAGTAGTATCTGTACTTACTTGAGTATGTTTAGTTGTTGCAACTTTTTACTTTCACTTCACTACATTTCAAAGCCAAATATCTGACTGTTTACTGCGTTACATCCTGCATTAGAGCTCGTTACGTTGTTATTAGTCGCCTATGCAGCGAACCTGAGTGGAGCAGCAGGGAAAAACAAATGTAAACTGATAAAGCCGACTCGGCACGAATCAACGCCAGCCAGCTGATGCGACACCGGCATACGCAGTGATAGAAAACAGGTCACTCTCGCCAGAGACGACCTTGCCTCACTCTCATGTCAAAGGTGAAAATACAACTATGATGAGGGGATGAAGAGGGACCATCTTTCTTGGACCGTGTAAAGAAAAAACTCAATGGAGAGTGAACTACGTGAACGTCGGGTAAGCATGAGGTCAGCAGATAACAAGTAGCCTAACATTAATATGCAGCTGCAGTGAATCTGTCTGTCCTGTGCTAACCAGCTCAGCAATGTTGAGTGAAATATAACTATTAACTATTACGTTTGATAAACGCACACGGACCACGGTGTTTATAAACTGTAGCTTGGAAAAGATGAGCGCATTCCAGCAAGAAACATCTGTGGGAGCAGTCCAGACAGGATGTGAAGGCACTAATCATACAACATTTTAAAACAACAACTCTGGACTAATGCAAGATGGGAAGCAGTGGATTAACTAGTACTATTGAAAAATAAAAAGCTGATTAGTGGATGGGTGGATGAATGTCTCAGTAAATACTAAGCATCACATATTCAGCCCAGTCATTTTATAAATAGTATTTTATATTTGAAGATGTATTGAAGGAAACCTGGAGGAGCCAGTTTGATGCAGCTGACAACATTAATATTTAGAAAATATCTATAATTCACAGGGGCTGAAGTTTGTCAGTAGAGTAGATGCTGGATCATCAACCAGTCTGAGCACAGCTGATCCACATCCAGCCTTTAGTCTTTGCAGGTCCCACAGACCCAGGTCAAACACAGGCAGCCTCAGCCAGTGCGAGTGCATGACACAAAGACCCAGAAGATTGCCCCCCCACCCCAGTCTTAACAGACTTCATGAGTTAGCGCGCAGAGGTCTGTTAAAA